>NC_037682.1:75405493-75693427 GCF_003255815.1 Theropithecus gelada | reverse complement strand
AAAAAAAAAAAAAAAAAAAAAAAAAAAAAAAAAAAAAAAAAAAGCAAGAAGCAAGGCCTAAATGAAATTCTTACCAAAAAAGATTCAACAAGTTTGTACTTTTGTACTTTTTTTAATACTAATTTTGGCAACAGGATTTGCTTTGTCTAAAGTGCTTGTATAGGACCATGGTCAGTTGTGTTTATTTTAGAAAGTCAACTACTTGCTTCCTCAGAATAAATTACTAGCAGGGTTTCTCTGATTATATAAATATAAGAGGATGAGCATGGCTCAAATCTGAGAATAACATCCTGAAAGTGTATTATTCTCCTCACTTTGCTTAGCTTTGTGTAATTCTAGGGCTAGAAGGAACCTTAGTTATCATTGGGCCCTCTGCTTAACTTACAGAAGAGGAAACTGAGGCCTGAGGAGACCAGAGACAGAGACTTGCCTGGGATCCCACAGCTATCTGTGGCAGAATCAGCTCTCCTACCCGCAGTCCCATATGTCTCCCCACATCACTCTGCCTCCCTAAGGGCTTAGTTTATGTGGTGTCAGCTGTTGAATACACTTTAGCTGTGATTCCCAATCTGCTTCTGTCAGCACAGTGCTGGACTCTTTGATTAAGGAATAAGGAGAGGTGAAGTTCTAACACAAATGTCTTTGGGGTTTTTGTTCAGGATAAACCATGCTGTAGGAATATGGGATTTCTTTGGTATTATTTATAGTTTTCTATGAAGCCAAAACCTAAATCAGAAAGCAAGCACCTTCTTTGTTCTGTGAGAAACAATGTAGCTGACTTAGTAAAATATGTGCTTGCACCAAAAAGCCATTCTTCCTCTTGGATTTACCTCCCATACCCTATACACACACACACACACACACACACACAAGCGCACACGCTCACACATATGCTCCCAACTCTCGCCCTGGTCCTGGTGGTGTCAGAGAGAATGTACCTTCCTGGGGTCTTGCAGAAGCTGCCTTCATTTCCCCACTAGAAATGATCTTCCCAGGTGGTGGCAATTCGTTTACCTGAAATTTTGAAGGGAGTGGTAACCAGCACTATCTGAGCCAGGCGATATTTTAAACATGAGCCAACTCTCTCTATTTTCTAATCTAATTATAGTTTTTTTCTTTAATCTTTTGTGTGAAGTGCTTTAAGTACTTTAGTGGTGCTGTGCAAGCGGAATTGATTATTGCTAATGTTAACTGTTCATGTTCTATGGGAATGATTTGGGTATGTTTGATTTAATATGCTACTTGTATTGTGTATTTCCTGCATTGTGAAACATATAGTGGTAGAACACTGTGAAACATGTAGTTAATTTAAAAGTAAATAAAGTTACAAATATGAATAAAATGTTTTTCAAAATGATGCACAAGTACATTATCAATGCTTCAAACATAAATGCATTTAGGCTCCTGAGCTACTGGAATATGAATTTTATTGCATGTATTTTGAGGCTCTTGTTGTGGGCAGAGATGGCAGGCAACTGCCTTGGAAGAGTGAGTTTATGAGCTCATGAAGATCTCCCTCCCTCTCAAATATCCCTTTCCCTTCTTACCTATTAGCTGATAAAAGCTGGTATAATAAAGAACTAACAAGGCTTTTCCTGCTGGTAACAGGGATGCGTCTTTTGTATAAATGCTACTAGGAGAAGCCAAAGATATGGGGGATTAAATTTATACAAAAGTGCAAATTTCTAAAGGACAATCCTTTGTTTTGATAAAAGGAAAGTTAGAATACCCAGGAGGGCAAGGAAAAAAAGCAAATCATTCCACCAAGGGGAAGGAGAAAAAGGTCACAGGAAATAATGTAAAAGAAAAACTCAGCCCTGTTCACTTGTTAATAAAAGATATCGATTTTGAGAGTTCAGGCAAATAACCTCTGAGTTTTGAATGTGGATTCAAGAAACAGTTGCCATGATTTATTCAGGCCTTCATCAAACATTTTTGAGTGTATATTATGTGCGAGGACCTATAATGGACACTGAGGACACAGCAGTAACAGTCATGTTTCCTGTCTGCAAGAAACTTATGTCTGCTGGGGAAGACAGATGAAGGGAAGATAATTAAATGCAATGTGATATGAAAAGATCTGTTAGTTCTAGAAAGGCCTGGAATCTTGATTGCTTCCATGGAAGCATATCCGAATAATTCTTGAAGCTCTTATATGAGGTAACCGAGAGCCTTTCAAATATTTAGATGCAAAGTAAGAAGTACATTCTTTATCCTGACCCAGTAAATACATACACACATAAAACAGAAAAGTTTTGTTAAATAAGAATAACACCTTTTGTATACAGTATACTTTGTTATTTTCCGTTCTATTTGTTTCTCTCCTTTTTAAAAAATGGAGATCATAGCTCATTAACTTGATTTAATAACTCACTAATGGGCCATGATTTACAGCTTACAGATGGAGTAAACAAGAGGGAACATTCCAGGCATATGACATGGTACACAGACAAAAAAAAGAGAGTGTCTTCACTACCTTATATTAAACATATCGAGGATCCTTAGACCCTTGATGTTGTAACCAACTTGAAAGGCAGTTATCCCTGCCACAGATGAGGCAGTAGAAATAGAGGGAAGTATTTGTCAGACACTTTCTACAGGTCAACCATTATTCTATTGTTTTACATGTATTATCCCATAGAATTCTCCCAAAAACCCTATGATTCAGGGGATGTTGCCTCCATTTTATAGATGAAGAAACTGAAACTCGGAGAAGTTAAATGATTCCCCCCAAGATCACACAGCTAGACAACATGAGCATGGACATTCAGATCCTATTTGTGAGACATTGGAGAGCAACATTTAAGCACACAGTTGCTAGATTCTTCCAGATAGAAAAACATGTGAATCATAGTTCTGCCGCATCCTAACTCTATGACCACAGACAAATCAGTCTCTCTGGGCTTTCTTTATCTGTGAAGATGAGTATAGTAATAGGATACCATAAAGTGGTTGTGAGGATTAAATAAAATAGTGAATTTAGATATCTGGCACATGGGAAGTAGTTGATAAATGTTGGTAATATTCATCATTTATTATGAAGCCACCTTTTCCCTGTCAGACAGAGAGACCACAGAATTGGTTGCGACTAAGACACTGTTTTCTCAGCAGTGAGATAAGCCTTTCTTATCCCATTGCTTACCTTCAGCAAAGGAAGAAGGACAGACTTTCTGATGACTTTTAGATTTTTGCTCCTCTAGACCCCATGAAGCCTGAAGGGGATGGTCAGCGTTCCATGGCTCCAGAATGCTCAGCTCTGTCAACTCATCAGCATTTCTCACCCAAACAAGGCTCTACTCAGAGGCAGAATCTGAAAAGAATTCAGTAGAAGCCACATGATAGAAAAACTCACTGCATATGCAGTAGGCCATTCCAAGTCTTCATATATGTTATCGGTCTTCCTAACCACATGATTTCTTCTATTTCCCCTAGGCATTCTTCGCCCCTTTCCAGCCCCCTGCTCATAGTTTTGTTCTGAATTTCGAAGTCTTATTTCTTTTACAGTGGTTCTAAGTCTATATGTTACTCAAAGTTACTACTACCTGAGACAGTGTTTGCCTCAAAGGCTATGTAATATGACAAATGCACTCAGGTTAGCCTCTTGCCCCTTGTTTAACTTAAGGCATTCATACATTGATTCCTTCATGCCTTGATTCTTTCATTCAATAAATGTGGTATTTGTACTTACTTGCAATGTACCAGTCTGCAGTAGATGTTAAGGGCACAATGATGAATAATACCACAGAACTCCTTTCCTCAAGTTTCTCACAGTCTAGATCTATAGGCAATCCAAATAGTATGCAGACCATTATGGTAACTCACTTCCTGATACCCCATGTGTTATGTGCCTTGCAATTATCCTCTTTTGATTTTTACAACATGCCTATAAGATGTCCTAAAGTGAAATTTGCCCAGAAGACCACTAGTATTTGAAACTCACCTGTTAACATAGTGACTGCTCTGGTCCTTGTTAAACTTTTGTGATAAAATGTTTTGAAATGAATCAATATTATTCAATACTGGACCTGCAAATCCCAGTAATGTCTTGATGTTTCATAGCTCTAGTGCTTTATGCCACAGTGCTTGGCACAAAGAATTCTCCTTAGGAAACATTTGTTAAATGAATTAATTCCAAGACTATCTTTCCTATACAAATGTGAGAGAAAATATTAAAATATAAGCCAAGGTATTTGAACAATCCTGTGGCAATCCAATACCAGGTTGGCTGACACCAAGTGCATCGAGTCTGGTTGTATCTTCAGGATGCAGACTCTACCTGCTGCTACTGGGATCTCCAGAAAATATCTGGTGCTGCAAGGCCTTTTGGGCTATTTCATTTGTTTGCTAAACTCTGACAAACTCTTTAAATTGGGACCTAATTTAATAATGGATTTAGACGAGCACGCACAGCCTATACCCTCTTAGTCAGAAAACTTGAGATGAGGGAAGGACCCAGGGTGAACCTCATTCTCAACACAATTAGTCTTTCTATTCCTGGGAACTAAGGTTATATCAAGGGCACTCTCAAGAAAACACATTCCATCCTGGACACTTTGCCTTTGAGCTTTTATTCTGGGTGAAGGGTGTTCCCACCTGGTTGATTTTGGTGGGAGGGAAAAGCTACATCATCATGTAAGACACTCTGGTCATTTATTTTTTTCTATAGTAGCAAACATATCTTTTCACTCTATTTTCTGCCCCATTTAACTGCAGGTTAGTAGCCTGGGGATGTTAAAGAAGAGTGTGGAATGGCAGAATTCTTCACTCCAGTGGTACAAACTGCTTCCAGCTTCACTTGGCAATGGATTTCTTGAAAACATTTAAGGCAAAGCCATAAAGTCTGTGGACTGTGTTATGAGTCACATTTTTGTCTTCTTCCCCTCCAATCTTGGACCCAATATGTTAGCTGTTTCCCAGAAAACATGCCACAGTCAGCTGTGTGCACCCCCGTGCCCAGTACTTGGCACAGGGCTAGCTGACAGTGGTATTTTTATTGCACACGTTCATTTCCTCATAATTCTTATTTAACAACGTCATTAGTCATTCACTTAGAAACATATTGACTATGATATGTTGCAGCAGAATAGGAAATAGAAACTTGTTGAATTCAGAATTACTTTTCTCTTAAAATCTTAGTAGGGGCAAAGGTAACTGGGAGGGGAACATAAGAAGGTACCTGAAGCAGTTTAACAGTATGAAGCAGAAAGTCTGGATAGAGTCTAGACTTATAAGGGCACTGGTTAAATTCATATTGATGATATAACTTCTGTTTTATACTTTGTACTGATTTCCTCCAAATAGACCTGGCTTCTTATCCAGAATTCATAACTTGTCGTTATGAATAATGATAGTTGTGCATAGCTTATTGTTTGCTAAAACTTGAGTGTCGCATTTATAAAATGGACATAGTACCTAGTTCACAGGCTTATTAGGATGAAGTTAAACTGAATGTATGAAGGAGGCTACTATATGGGACTTGTTAGGCAAAGGTGAGTTCCTTTCATTGCTTCAAGTACTTAGAGCCTGCCTCCTAAACTGGTGCCTTCTTTAAAGCAGGATAGATTTTGGTTCTTCATTTGTATTTTCAGACCCATTAGCATAATGCTTACTCTTTCAGGTATTTGCATGTTTAATTGTATCCTTAATTGTGGAATAAAAGGCTTTGTCTTTAGGCAGCTAATTTTATGCCAGAAATAGAAAGAAGGAGGAGTCATTGTGGACTTGGGAGTTTCCTCTTTCCCCTGCAATCATAGGCTACCTGATTTTAAAAGGTTTTTAATTTTTATATTTCTATAGGAAGAGGGACAAAAGTATCCTGGGTAACTCTTCCATTGACCATCATGTTTTCCTACATTCTTCCACTTAAAGATCTAGAATCCAGATCTCATTACTGTTAATGGTTGGCCTGTCATTAACTGATTCATCCAGAAAACCTCTTCTGAGCCATAGACATCTACCTCATACTCTGCTAGACTCTGGGAATAAAAAGATTAATAAAACTTCTTTTCTACCGTTAAGGAGCCCACAGATCATTCCTACAACCTAGATTCTGCTTACCTCTCCACTAATCCATGGCAATCATATTTCCAGAAATCTCTCATCTCCATAGGAGGTACTTCACCTCATAACCCAAAATGACTAATTTCTAGAACAAACCAGACAGCTCTATCTAAAAAGGAGAGAACAGAACAGTAAAAGGTAAAACACAGAATGCTCACAGGAGGATAGGTGAGAAGGGAGGGCATGAAAAAATTGAGGGAGTTCCCCTCCTCCCCTTGCCCAACTGCCAATCATGGAGGTTAGGTTGGTTTCAAGGGAACAAGGCATAAAAGACGCAAATCACTTGTCCTTTAGTCTCAGTGTTTGAACAGTGTCTAACACTTCTTTAAATTAACTTTAAATACTTGTGGAATGAACTTTTTGATTAGCAGTTAAAGATGATGATTAAACAGAAAACAGTATTAAGAGAGCCACCAATGACTGGTGGAGTCAAGCACATGCTCCTCTGTTTTCCTGTGCATCACAAAAACAGCTCTCCTCCAGTCTTCACGTGCTCTTTCCTGTACGTGGACTCACCTGCCCCCTCCATTGGACTGTGAGTATCTCAAAGATGGAGATTTCATCTGCTTAAAGTCTGCATCTGTACAGTCTGGCATATAGTAACTGCTGAATCAATTAAAATGAATGGATTACAGATGTCACTAAATTGGAGCGAGTTTAACTCTATTTAACATTTTACCTAATTACATCATGGCTTGCAAATTGTTTACTGACTAGACTCCTTGCCCCTTGTTAATCAGATTAATATGCAACCCTATTTGGTAATCATCTCAGATTAAATTTTCAAAAATTATTTAATCAAAGTCACTATTCCTATATAAAATAAAATAGACTTTCAACCAACAGCAGTTAAAAAAAAAAAAAAAAAGGATAAAGAAGGATAGTACACAGTGATAAAGAGTTCAATCCCACAAGAAGACTTAACTATCCTAAATATATACACACCCAACATTGGCGCACCCAGACTCATAAAACCTTCTAGACCTATGAAAAGACTTAGTCACACAGTAATAGTTGGAGACTTCAATACCTCATTGACAGCATTAGATCATAGATGCAGAAAAACTAACAAAGAAATTCTGGACTTAAATTTGATTTAAATTTAATTCTAGACTTCAATGTGACTGAACCAATTGGACATCTATAGAATACCCATCAAACACAGGATGTACATTCTTCTGATATGCATATGGAACATATTATAAGATTAACCACAAGCTCAGCCATAAAGTGATTCTCAATAAATTCAAAAAAATCGAGATCATGCCAACCACACTTTCAGATCACAGTGAAATAAAAATAGTGATTACTACCAGGAAGATCTCTCAAAACTACACGATTGCATGGAAATTAAACAACTTGCTCCTGAATGGCTTTTGGGTAAATAGCAAAATTAAGGCAGAAATAAAAAAAAATCTTTGAAATAAATGAAATCAGAAATACAATATACAAAAATCTCTGGGATGCAACAAAAGCAGTGTTAAGAGGAAAGTTTATAGCACTAAATGCCTACATCAAAAACTTAGAAAGATCTCAAATTAATGATCTAACATTACATCTAGAAGAACTACAAAAACAAGAACAAACCCCCCAAAGCCAGCAGATTAAAAGAAATAACTAAAATCAGAGAAGAACTGAACAAAATTGAGACTCCAAAATCCATATGAAGAATCAACAAAACCAAAAGTTGTTTCTTTGAACCAATAAACAAGATCAGTAGACCACTAGCTAGTTAACGAAGAAAAAAAAGAGAAGATCTGAATAAGCATAATCAGAAATGACATAGGTGACATTACAACTGATCCCACAGAAATACAAAAGATCCTCAGAGACTTTTATAAATGCTTCTATGCACACAAACTGGAAAGTTAGAGGAAATGGATAAAGTCCTCAAAACACACAACCTCTAAGATTGAATCAGAAAAAAATTGAAACCCTGAACAGAATGATATTGAGTTCTTAAATTGAATCAGTAATTAAAAACCTAGCAACCAAAAAAAGCCCTGGACCAGATGGATTCACAGCCAAATTCTATCAGATGTGCAAAGAACAGCTGATACCAATTCTTCTGAAACTATTCCAAAAAATTGAGGAGGGACTCTTCCCTATCTTATTTGACAAAGCCATTATCACCCTGATACTAAAACCTGGCAAAGATACAGCAAAAAAAAAAAGAAAGAAAAGAAAAGAAAAAAGAAAAGAAAGAAAGAAAGAAAAGGAAAAGGAAAGAAAGAAAAATTACAGGACTGTATCCCTAATGAACACAGACCAACAGTCCTCAACAAAATCCTAGCAAATCAAATCCAGCAGAACATCAAAAAGTTAATTCACCACCATCAAGTAGGCTTCATTCCTGGGATGCAAGGTTGGTTCAATATATGCAAATCAATAAATGTGATTCACCACATAAACAGAATTAAAAACAAAAACCAAATGATCATCTCAATAGACATGGAAAAACTTTAAAATTCAACATTCCTTTATGATAAAAACCCTCAACAAACTAGGCATAGAAGAAACATACCTCAAAATAACAAATATCTATGACAAACCCACAGCCAACATCATAATGAACAGGCAAAAGCTGGAAGCATTCCTCTCTTAAGGACAGGAAAAAGACAGGGAAGCCCATTCTTACCACTCCTATTCAACGTAGTACTGGAAGGCCTAGCCAGAGTAATCAGCCACGAGAAAGAAATAAAAGGCATCCAAATAGGAAAAGAAGAAGCCAATTTATCTCTGCACTGAAAATGATTCTATACCTCGAAAACCCTCAAGACTCCACCAAAAGGCTCTTGGAACTGACAAATGGTTTCAATAAAGTTTCAGAATACAAAATCAATATACAAAAATTAATAGCATTTCTGTAGTAGCACCAATAACCTTTAAGCTGAGAGCCAAATTCCATTTACAACAGTCACAAAAAAGAGTAAAAAACCTAGAAATACATCTAACCAAGGAGGTGAAAGATTTCTACAAGGAGAACTACAAAACACTGTTAAAGAAGTTATAGATGACACAAATTTTAAAACACTCCAATCTCATGAATTGGAAGAATCAATATTGTTAAAATGGCCATACTGCCCAAAGCAATCTACAGATTCAACACTGTTACCATCAAACTACCAATGTCATTTTTCACAGACTTAGAAAATACACTCTAAAATTTATATGGAACCAAAAAAGAGCCTGAATAGACAAACCAATTCTAAACAAAAAGAACAAAGCTGGAGACATCACATTTTGCAACTTCAAGCTATACTATAAAGCTACAGTAACTAAAATGGCACGGTACTGGAACAAAAACAGATATGTAGAACAATGGAACAGCAAAGCAAACCCAGATAAAGCCACACATCTACAGCCATCTGATCTCCAACAAAGTTGACAAAAATAAGCAATGGAGAAAAGATTGTCTATTCAATAAATGGTGCTAGATGGTGGTAGCCAGCCATCTGCAGAATGAAAGTGGACCCTTACCTCACACCATATGCAGAAATTAACTCAAGATGGATGAAATAATTATTTATTTATTTTTGAGACAGTGTCTCACTTTGTCACCCGGCTGGAGTGCAGTGGCATGATCTCAGCTCACTGCAACCTCCTGGGTTCAAGCAATTCTCTCACATCATCCTCCTGAATAGCTGGGAATACAGATTCATGCTACCACACATGACTAATTTTTGTATTTTTTAGTAGACACAGGGTTTCACCATGTTGGACAGACTGGTCACGAACCTCAACTAATCCACCCACCTCAGCCTCCCAAAGTGCTGAGATTATAGGCATGAGCCACCATACCTGGCTGGATTAGAGATTTAAATGCAAGACCTCAAACTATGAGAATCCTAGAAGAAAACCTAGGGAATGCCATTCTGGACATTGGTCTTTGGAGAGAATTTAGGACTAAATTCTCAAAAACAATTGTAACAAAAACAGAAATTGACAAGTGGCACCTAATTAAACTAAAAAACTTCTGTACAGCAAAAGAAACTATCAACAGAGTAAACAGACCACCTACTAAATGGGAGAAAATATTTGCAAACTATGCATCTGACAAAGGTCTAATATCCAGATTCTATGAGGAATTTAAGTAATTCAACAAGCAAAAAACAAATAACCCCATTAAAAAGTGGGCAAAAAACATGAACAGACCCTTCTCTAAAGAAGGCATACACGTGGTCAACAAACGTGTGAAAAATGTTCATCATCACGAATCCTCAGAAAAATGCAAATCAAAACTGCAATGATATACCATCTCATACCAGCCGGAATGGCTATAATTTAAAACATTTTAAAATAACAGATGCTGGCAAGGCTGTGGAGAGGCAGACTTATTATGTGCCAGGCAGTTTGCTAATCACCTTATGTAGATTATTTTAATTCTCACAAAACTCTGTATGACAGATTTTATTATTATCTCCATTTCAGAGAAGAAAAAATTGAGATCAGATTTCAGTTTTACTCCTAAGAGACTAAACGGGGACTAGGACCTAAGCATGCTATTCTATTCCCCCTACCTATTGTTTCATATGGCTTTATTAAGCAGTTTTCACATATTTAATTTTATGTGATACAATATGTCTGTACATAGGTTTTGTTTTATTTATTTATGTATTTATTTATTTATTTATTTTTGAGACAGGGTCTTGATCTATCACTCAAGCTGGAGTGAGTGGCACAATCATGGCTCACTGCACCCTCAACCTCCTAGGTTCAAGTAATCCTCCCACCTCCCTCCCAGGTAGCTGGGACTACAGGTGTGTGTCACCATGCCTGCTAATGTTTATTTTTTGTAGAGACAGGGTTTCCCTATATTTGCCCTGACTGGTCTCAAACTCCTGGGCTCAAATGATCCTCTCACTTTGGCCTCCCAAAGTGCTGGGATTACAAGTGTAAGCCAATGTGTCCAGCCTGTAAGTATTATTTTTCCCATAGTTTTCAGATAAAGAATCTGAGATTCAGAATATTAAGCTATATACTCTTTTCTCTAAGCATAAAATAGCACCAAGTCCTTCACTCAATCTTACCCTCTCTTTAAGAATGTGTAAACAAAACTCATATATATATGTGTGTATATATATACACATACACATATATGTATATTTCTAGTGTTTGCTTTGTGTTTTATTTACTGTCACGTTGCAAAGTACATGAGTTTTAATAGAACTACTTACACAATTTATTAAATGTCGAATAGACAGTTGAGTATTATATGGTCACCTTAGATCCTGTATTCTAGTTTGAAGATGTCCAGAGCATATAGATTTGTGATTAAATTGAGAGAATCCCTAATGAGTTATGATCATTACAATTGTATGAGCTAAGTGCCTGCCTCTCTTCTTCCAGGATAGATTCTACAGCCAGCATAGCTATCTGCCTATAAATTCTCACATTAAAGAGCACAGTTGAAGTACCTATCACACAATGCCTCACCCAGGACCTACTACATAATGTGCAGAGGCCCAGTGCAAAATGAAAATGCTCAATTCTTGTTCACAAATTAATAGCAAAGCCGAGCATGGTGGCTCACACCTGTAATCCCAGCACTTTGGGAGGCCAGGGCGGGCAGATAACTTGAGGTCAAGAGTTCAAGACCAGCCTGGGCAACATGGTGAAACCCTATCTCTACCAAAATCAAAACAAAACAACACAAAAATTAGCTTGGCATGGTGATAGGTGCCTGTAATCCCAGCTACTCAGGAGGCTAAGGCAGGAGAATCGCTAGAGCCATGGAGGTGGAGGTTGCAGTGAGCTGAGATCGTGCCACTGAACTCTAGCCTGGGTAACAGAGCAAGACTCTGTCTCAATCAATCAATCCAAATAAAAAATTAGTAGCAAGAAAGTGAGAGCAGAGCATAATGCCAGGTGTGGGACAGTGGAACACAGGTCTCATACCCATGAAGCCATTCCTGTTGACCCCCAACTTAGGACATTTCATTCAAAACTGAAAGCATGATTATTGTCCTTAATATGTAGTATAGTAGTGGTAAGAAACACAAAATCAGCACTGGGAACATTTTCAAGGATCCAGGCTTTATCCTTTTTCTAAAAGAGTATTTTATACAAATTAAGCATATGCCTGCTTTTATGATATGTAGAAACATTTTCTTCCAGCCCGCTTCCTGCTTGAGAAACTTTACATTCTCACTTGTCCTGAACTGTTAAGGGTCCACTTTGAGTCATCTGTCTTCACTAAAGCAAATCTTTCAAAAGCTAAGTGGCATCCTTTCACATTTATTTAGCACCTGCAGGACACTTTAGTCTTCTTGTTCTGCAAAAGTTTCTGCCCCTTGGCCTTTCTCTTTAGGCCTACATTTTAAAGAAAATACATAAAAGTGCCTCAGAGGACTTTGTAAAACAGTGGGACCAGTTTAATGCTTGTGTGTTTCTCATATGTCATTGCCAAAATTGAGAGGCTGCAAGATTTGTAAATTCCCCTGGCTGGCAACATTACAATTAAAAAAAAAAAAAAATCATGGAGTTGATATGGAATTGACAACTACATTGCACCAAGTAAGAATTCTAAAAATAATAAACAAAAAGGCAAATTATAATATATATTTGAATTGGTTTCTCTTTAATATTGCCATCATTTCCTAGAAGAAAGGGCATTTTAATGCCAAAAGAAACATATGAACATAATCTGAGCATCAGAAAAAGTCCTCCAAATATTATAAATTTGTAGTTTTAAAACCTCACTAGATATATCTCCGCATTTTTTTCTATCCGTATAATCTTACCTTATAGCTAAAAAAATTAAAACAAGCATCATGATGACTAAGTTGTTTAATTCTTAATCTTGAGTATTTTGGATCTGAACCATTCTAAGATCCTTAGGAATGCATTTTTTTAACTTTGTCCTTTTCTTAACAAAGAAAGACATCTTTCAGATTTTATTTTTCTTTGTGTACCTATGCTTTCTTCATCTTTTATGCCATTTTCTCAATAAATAAGAAGCCGAGATCCATCTTCTGTGATAAGCTGATGCTTTTCAGTGATACTTATTAAAAGATAAAAAGGAATCTTTCATCATCAAAATTATTTTTCATTTTTAAAGTTGTCATTTTTTCTACATTTTAAAAATAGACCCACTTTTTGACAGCTTTATTGAGATATAATTGATATGCAAAAAGTTACACGTTTTGTATATACAACTTTATGTGTTTAAAAAACAGATTTTTAAAAGGTATCATTACATTATAGAATCTTTCATTGTATTTTATAACATGGTATATTCTACATTGTTTCAAACCAGATTGCTTACCTCATGTACTTTTTCCCCTTAATTGTCTTAAAATGTAGACATGTTCCTTTAAAACTCAGGATTCCATACTTTTATATATTAAGAAGTCATACAATTATCTGATTCCACGGGTAAAATAATGAGAAAATGTGGTGTGAACTGAGTAGAAGTTTGCAACAAACAGTGTATTTAATAGCTTCTAATGCCCTCTAACATGAAAATCTAATTCTCATTTAAATTAACTTTGTAGCTCTTACTCTAGACAAACCTCTTTACAAGTTCCAGTGGCTTTCTTGGAGCCAGTTTCATCTTTCTTTTTCCTGTTAATGAGGGTTCCTAGCCAATCATCAGGAAGGGATCTCTGCTTATGTTTCTGGTTGCAGTAAATCCAGATGAGTGGGGAGTTTCTCACCTAAAAGACCTATGCTGAATGAACACCCCTGCTGGCTTTTCATAAGATAACTTTTCTCTTTTCCTAAAATTCTGTGTTCCTGCCCCCTTCCTCATAAATAGGGGCCCCTATGATACTTCCACCTCCACAACGCACTCAAATCCTCTTACGAGCCCTTGATTACATCATAGATTCAGGTATCCTGAGGATGAGGAGCTGGCAGTGAACATTCAATTCTCATAGTATCTATGAGAGAGTATCATTACTATCCCACTTTACAGTTAATGAAACCAAGGCTAAGAGCTTATGTTATCACCTAAATTTACACAGCAAAGAAGGACAACATGATAAAAACTCAGTTCTATCCTATGCCAAATACCTGCTCTTAACCTTAATTTCCATGGCTTCCAGAAACACCTCATTTTCTTAGATGCACTTGATTTCATATATGCTCTCTCATTCCTATAGATACTTAAAATTATTGAAGCAAGTTCTATAAGTTTTGGGAAATACAGTCATCTAATGTATAGTGCAACTCCCTCAGTAATAAATGAGGACCTTAAAGATGATCAATGAGTAGATCTTTGACATGAAGTTATACTAGTTGGGATGCAAACCATGGGATGCATTCGTTGACGATGCATCCTTAGCAAAGAGGCATGAGGTTTCCTGCTACGGGATGCTACACAGAGGATAAGAGGATTGCAGAATCTTCTAACTGCCTTAGAGCAAGTATGATGGAATGGATATGGGTTTAAGTTTTTCTTCAGTGACTATTAATTATAAAATACTACATAGGATGCTGTCAGAGGTAAAAAGATGAATCAGACATGTCTTCCAGCATCCAGCTAAAGTTAGTTGCAAAAAAAAAACAAAAACAAACAAACAAAAAAAAAAAGGAAAAAAAAAAAAGAAGAAAATAATAAGCTATTATTGTGAACACAAATTCTGCTCCAGGATCAGGCGCATATGCAGAGGGTAGGAAATAGGGGAGATTTGAGAAGCTAACTATGATGGAGTCTCTTGTAGTAGGTTCCAAAAGTAAAACTGTATTTTTGTTGTTGTTGTTATCTTTGGCAGTATATTTCCCCTCCCTAAGAAGTATACACTACCGGCCGGGCACGGTGGCTCACGCCTGTAATCCCAGCACTTTGGGAGGCCGAGGCGGGTGGATCACGAGGTCGGGAGATCGAGACCATTCTGGCTAACATGGTGAAACCCCGTCTCTACTAAATATACAAAAAATTAGCTGGGCGAGGTGGCGGGCGCCTGTAGTCCCAGCTACTCGGGAGGCTGAGGCAGGAGAATGGCGTGAACCCGGGAGGCGGAGCTTGCAGTGAGCCGAGATCCAGTCACTGCTCTCCAGCCTGGGCGACAGAGCGAGACTCCGTCTCAAAAAAAAAAAAAAAAAGGGAAGTATACGCTACCATAGAATGACATGTTAAGTCCTCTAGAATTCTAACTCAGTCAGCCATGCATTTATGAGTTCATAGCAGAGTGGGGTAGGCCAAAAGCTTGGGTTCTGGAATCAGAAATACCTGGACTTAAATTCTGGCTTGGTCACTTAGCACCTTTTTTGTGACCTTAGTAACTTACTTCTTCTCCCTCTAGGCCTCCACTTTTTCCATAAAATGAGTATAATAGAAATACTCATTTAAAGTTTATGAAGAATAATGTTTGTAAATCACCTAGCATCTTATACAAACTCTTGGAGAAATTAGAAAAGATAGGGTACATTCCTATCACGGAATGTTAACATCACCGTGATACCAAAACATAACAAGGTCATTGTAAGAAAGGAAATTTATACTCCAATCTCTCTCATAAACATCAAATTAAAAATATAAAATAAAATATTAGCAAAATAAATCTAGTGATATATAGAAAGAATAATATATCATGACCTGCTGGAATTTATTACAGAAATGAAAGACCACTTTAACATTAGAAAATCACAACATTAACAGAATAAAAGATAAGATTCAGATGATCATCTAAATATTATAGGAAAACCATTCAATAAAATTCAAAACTCATCTGTGAACAAAAGTTCTTAGAAAACTTGAAAAATAATGGGCTTCCTAAATCTAATAAAAGGAAAACATCATACTTTTTTTTGAGACAGAGTCTCACTCCACCGCATAGTCTGGAATGCAGTGCCGAGATCTTGGCTCACTGCAACCTCTGCCTCCCCTATTCAAGTGATTCTCATGCCTCATCCTGCTGAGTATCTGGGACTATAGGCATGCACCACCATGCTTGGCTAATTTTTGTATTTTAGTAGAGACGGAGTTTCACCATGTTGGTCAGGCTGGTCTTAACTCCTGGCCACAAGTGATCCTCCCAAAGTGCTGGGATTACAGGCGTGAACCAGGGAACCAGCCTAAACACCATACTTAATAATGAAATTTTGGAAGCTTTTTCCCTGGAAGCAGGTATGAGGCACCTTCTATCACTACTCTACCCTTCTATCACCACTGCTATTAAATGGAGGTGCAAGAAAAAGTAAGATGATTGGAAGGAAAACAATTGAATGATCCTTATTTTCTGGTAACATAATTGTGTATGTTTAAAATTCAAAATAACTAGATAGACTGCTATAATTAAAAAGTAACTTTAGCAATTTTACTAAATAACAAGGTTAATATCAATCAGTTGTATTTCCATATAATGATACTAAACAATAAGAAAACTAAATTTAACATATCATTTACAGGAGGAGTGAAAAACATTAAAGTTATAGGAATAGAACTAACAAAAGAGCACTGCTATACAAAAAAGCCACAAATGTCATTAAAAGAAGTTGCATAAATGTGGGGTATACCTTATTCATGAATGGGAAGATGCAATGTGGCAAAGATTTCAGTTCTCCCAAACTGATATATTGATTCACTGCAATTCCTATCAGCACCTCAAAAGATATTTTTTATTTGTTTGTTGGTGATGGTGGTAGATTTGACAAAGTGATTCTAATATTAATATGGAAATGTAAAAGACCAACAATAGGCAAAACACAGAAAAATGAAGTCAGAGAATTTACATTATATGATGTTAGGATTTATTATGAGGTTACACAATTACAGGCAGTATGAAATTGGTGCAAGTATAGACAAGTAGACCAATGGAATAAAATAGAGTGCAGAAACAATAACACACACATACAACCTCTTGATTTTATGACAAAAGCAAAATTGCTTTGAAGTGGAAAAGAATGATCTCTTTAGTAAATGATACTGCATCAATTGGATATCCATTTTTTTAAAAAAATGGCTCTTGACCCAACCTCACACTACACACAAAAATCTTTCTACATGGATTATAGATAAAAATATAAAAAGTAAAACAATAAAAGTCTAGAAGATAATACTGCAAAGTAGCTTCATATGTGTGTGATAGGCAAAGATTAAGTCTTAAACAGGCACAAAACATACTAATCATAAAGGAAAATATCGATAAACTACATTAAAATGCAAACCTCTGTTCATCTAAAGACACCATGAAGAGAATGGGTCAAGACAGAGCATAGTAAATGATATTTGTAATCCAGACGTATGGAAAAGAAATTTATCTTCAGAATATGTAAAGAGCAGCTACAAGTCATTGAGAAAAAAAAAATAATTTTTTAATGGATGAAAGAACAGGCATTTCTTAAAAGAGGATATGTAAAATGGTCAATTCACAGGAAATGGTGGTACTCCCAGAATAGCTAAAATTAAAGACTGTTCATACCAAGTATTTGTGAACATGTAGAGAGTCTCAAACATTGCTCATGGGAAGTAAACCAGCACATTGGAAGTATCTATCAGAGCCGAACATATACCCTATGATCTCTCCTTAGGTATATATCCAATGGTAATGAGTACATGTATTCAACAAAAATATATACAAGAATGTGCATGGCAGCATTGTTTGTAATAGCCTAAACCTGGGAATATCCAAATGTCCATCAACAATAGAATAGGTAAATAAATTGTGGTATATTTGAACAAAAGAATACTATGCAACAATGAAAATCAATAACTGCTACATACAACAGCAGATAGGAATCTTGCAAATATAATATTGAGTGCAAGAAGCCAGACACACACACACACACACACACAAAAAAAAAAAAAACTATATGCATATTAGTTTTCTAGATTGCTCTAGAAACAAATCACTACAAACTTAATGGCTTAAAAAAACACATTTATCATCTTACAGTTTTGTAGATCAGAAGTCCACTATGCATCTCACCAGATTAAAATCAAGGTATCAGCAGGCTGTGTTTCTTTCTGGAAGTTCTAGGGTAGAATCCAGTTCCAGTTTATTTGAATTGTTGGCTGAATTCAATTCTATGCAGACCAAAGTCCCTGTTATCTTGTTCCTGTCAGCCTAGGACCATCCCCATCTAGAGGCTGCTGCATTCCGTGGCTCGTGGCCCCCTTCTTCCATCTTCACAATCAACAATTGCAAGTTGAGTGTTTTTCATGTTGTATCTCTCTGACCCACCTGCAAAAGATACTCTGCTTTTAAGAATTGATGTGATTAGATTGATCCATGAAGGATAATCCAGGATAATCTCCACATTTCAAGTTTCTTAACCTTAATCATATCTGCAAAGTCTCTTTTGTTATATAAGGGAACATATTACAGATTCCAGGGATTAGGGATGGGGGGGTGTTATTCTGCCCACCACAATATGATTTATATAACATTCAAGAACAGGCAAAATGAACCCATGATGATAGAAGCTAAGAGCGATTATGACCTTTGGGTCATGTTGCTAGAATAGGAATAATAGTATTCATTTTAATAAAGCGTTGTTGCAAGTATTATAGCCAACAGTAACGTCAATTCCCTTGTAAAGTGCCTGTCACAACATAACCCTGTTATTTGTCATTTCCTGTTTCCTTTCCTTCTCCCAACTCCACCGTCATCATTTCACTTGTAATAATGCTGCAGTCAGGACTTTGATGCAGAATAAGATATTCTGAAGACTTGCAGACTCTCTGTAATGGTGCTTTCTAAACTTGCCTGGTAATGTATTCCTCAGAAATGTAGCAAGAACTCCAGGTGCTACTTAGGTAAAAGCAAGTTTGGGAAACACTGCTTTTAGAAATTTGCTTATATGAAACACTGTTGCAAACACAAAGAAATGCTGAATGATCTGCCCTAGCTCCATCCAAAATACTACTTGCTACCCTTTTTAAGCCACCTAAAGCAAATCAGTTGTGCTATGCCATTGAAAAACAAGTACTTCTTAAAATATTGGACTAATCAGATAGGTTTTTAGAACTTAATCTTTTGTTGGAAGTCTCGGTCTGTGGTTCTGAGGATCTAGCACAGAACCTAGACAGAAAGTTGCATAAATATTTGTTAAGTTCACTGAAATTAAAGATAGCATCTGGATGGTTTGTTGTTGTTGTTGTTGTTGTTGAGACAGGGTCTTGCTCTGTTGCCCAGGCTGGAGTACACTGGTGTGATCATGGCTCACTGCAGCCTCGACCTCCCCAGGCTCAGGTGATCTTCCCACCTCAGCCTCCCTACTAGCTGAAACTACAGGTACGTACCACCAGGCTTGGCTAATTTTTGTATTTTTTGTAGAGATGGAGTTTGGCCATGTTGCCCAGGCTGGTTTCAAATTCCTGGGTGCAAGCACACCACCCACCTCCACCTCCCAAAGTGCTGAGATTTTAGGCATGATCTACCATGCTCAGCTTGTTTTAATTTTTTTTTCTGTCAAAGCATGCTGCAGTTGCCCATGAGCATGACTTCTTGAATGTGCTAAGAAAGAAGTCTGGTAAAAATTGAGTCTCTGCAACATTCATTTCACATACTCTACCTCTAACTTTTTCATTCATTTGTTTTACAAACAACTATTGATATCCCATATTGCAGACAGTTAGACATGTCCAAGGAATACAAGGATAAAAGTACTCAATCCTTGCTTTAGGGTACTCCCAGTGTAGTGGAGGGACCAATAATAAAGGAACCTCCAACTCCACCTTCCCACCCTAAACTGAATTTAGAATTTACGTTGATCAGAAGCAGGGAGCCACTGCCATTGTAAATCAGGTCTCAGCCTCTTTCCTGCTTTATCCAGTTCACACTGGCTTTCTTTCTAGAAAGGGGCCAAAAATCAACTTGTTTACTAGCTGCCTCTCTGCTTTATCTCATTGTGTCTCAATCTTAGCTCCAGGTAAGAAACACCTGTAGAGCCCTTAAAAACCCTGATATCTCGCCCCAGCCCAGACCTACTCTAAATCAGTCTCTGGGAATTGGTCCCCAGGCATTAGTGTTTTTAAAGCTTTGCTAGCATCCCAGTATGCAGCAAAGTTCAGAACGACTATTTTATCTTTTCTTTCTTTTTTTTGGTTTCTTTTCTTTTAAAAACATTTTCTTTACTTCCTCAGCTCATGTTTAAGCTGAAAACAATCATTTCTTTAAAGTCTCATATTTCTTGCATGGAAGTCTAATGCAAAGCTGCAGCTAGCTAATGGGAAGGCCAGTTCCTAAAATGACTTTCAATTTTAATCACATTTAACATTAGGTGACTCAGAATTTGGAAACCAACCTTGAACCTGATGCTACAATTTGCTAACACTTAGCAAAAATAGAACCCCCTGGTTCAAAAATAAATAACTTTGCAAAATAGATTGAAAAGGTTGGTAAGATTTCTTGAAAATCAGAGTTCTCACATTTACATTTTGATTTCCAGTGATGAACTGATTAGAAATTCTTAATTTTCATGAGGTCCCTTTGAAAATGTTCAGAGTGCAGGCGAGCGCCAAAGAACATATTAATAGTTTGAATGTGCGTGTGTGTGTGTGTGTGTACATGTGTATCTAGCAAAATGACTGGGCTTGCAGTAAATTCAGGTACATCTAGGTTTACCCAATCCTTATTTCTGATTCTTACTGCTCTCCTCTTCCTGACTCCATAGTACACAACTCCTCACTCCTCTTGCTGCCTGCCTCCATAGTTTGACCCTAACCGTAGCTTTTCCCCTCTGTGTTCTTGTTTACCCATGCCACTCCCCTGACTTAGGCTTAGCCTATCCCAGGCCTTCGCAATAGGTTGTCATGGAAACATTAGAGGAGCCTGCCTGGTGGGAGGGATGTTCTGTTTCCAAGTGAAAATGGAAAAGATTCAAGTGTGATTCGCTTCTAGCCATTTTAACCCTTGAGTTTCTCCATCTGTTTAAAACACACCCATGGCTCCTGATCACCAAATAGGTAAAGAAGACTATTTTAACATGGACTCTGCCTACCTCTGCACCCTCCTCCGCTGCTTCCCCTAAAAGCCCTGGAACGGAGCCTCAGGAAGCACTTTGTTCCTTCATTTCTCCTTTCCTTTGCACAGGCCCTTTCTTCAGTCTGCATACTGTCTCTTCCTCCTTCCCATTCTGTTTACGGGATTCTTAATGGTTTTTCAAGACTCCAGTCAGGCACCATGCCTCCCTAGAGGCTTTCACCTCTGCACCTACTCTCATAAGCACTTCCGTTATAATGGTTGTAGAAAACTCCAAGATTAAGGGACTATTTTCCTCCCTAGGTGGTGAGTTTATTAAAGGAAAGGCATGCTACTGCAAGGAGTATGTTTCTCATACTCCTGGGGTGAGGTCTTATCTCTATTCATTACTAGAATTAAGATCTTGAACAAGTCACTTAGCTTTTTGTGCCTCAGTTTTCTCATACCTGAAATGGAAATGATGGTACATAATATAGCTACTGTTTATCAGATGCTGACTATGTTTTATGCATTTTCTCATTTAATCTTATTTAATCCCTCTGCCAATTTGGTGAGAGATAAAACATTATTGACCTATTTTTACAATTAGGAAAATATGACTCAGAGTTGAGAAGCCTGTCCTAAATCACATAGCTCTTAGGTGGCAAAGCCAATAGTCAAGTCAAGATCTAATTCTGTTACTGTGCTCTAGTGCCTGTATATGCAAGTAAAGCACCTAGCCCTGTGCCTGCCCTTGGGGAGAGGGAAGGGACAGATAAACAAATGGACGGATGGAAGAATTAGTGATAAATTGCCTTGGAAAAAGTATGATCCTAAGCACTCCATGGGGATCCAAATGGAAAATTAAACTCCTTCCTCTGGTCTAAGCCTAATGTGCACCGTTTATCCAAGTGTGTGGTAAAGGTCAAGAATATAAGACGTCTATCACCCATGTTTATACCTGTGTGCTATTTCAAATACATGCTTCCCTCCCACTCCAAACAGTTGCCCCCCATCAAAAGAAGCTTAAGGTAGACTGGCTCCTGGCTCCTGGAGAACTGAAAAGCAGAAAAAATGGTCTTTGAATAGCTATTAAATCACCTTGACAGCTGCCACCTGGCAACAAGCCCTCAGTGTCCCCTGTTCCCGTCCTTCAGTGCAGTGTCATAGTCCCTTACTGCTTCAGTGGACAAAGAAGAGAATAGTTAAGTGAGTCCCACTTAAGTAGACATAATTAACCTTTAGAGTTAATCATTCAGCACCATTCAGTGAATTTCTTTAATTTTCCTTTCTAACCGGTAATTTAGCAAAAGAAAAAGATGTGCTGTTATTGAAATATTTCCATTTTTATGTACAGATAAGTGTAAAAGTCTTAATTAAAGGATCCTGTGTTAGAGCTGAGTGTATGTAAATAATGCCTGGAGTTTTAAAAGCAAGAAACAAAGCTTGTCAGTTTGTCTAGGACCAGTCATCACACGATGTTTGTTTTCTATAGCATGCTTCACTAATAAATTTGGTTACCAAGATTACTATTTTTTAAAATTACAGTTCTGAAATTAACAAACAGCATGGCCTCCTACAGAATCATAGAAGCAGTGAATTCATAGTATCTCCTTTGTATCACATTGCCTCTCTCTGTCTCTCTCTCTCTTCCCCCTTCCGTCCTTCTCAATATACATGCATTAAACACATTTCCTTTTACATTCAAAAGGGCTATGCAATTGTTTTCCCATGCTAATACACATAATTTTTTTAACACCACAGACAATAACAGTTCTAGATCCAATGCCAAAACTGTGATTCACTCCAGCTTGCAACATAGATTAGACAATTAGACTATTCTTTGTAAAATACTGACTTTTATTTTGGATCTGGTTATTTTTGAGGAAAATAAAAGACCATGAGTATTGATAAATAATAGTTTTGTGTTAATTTTTAAGCAACCTGTACTTGACAGCCAGAATAGTGATCCATTTAAAAGATTAGGTTCTTTGATAAAATGATGCATTTAAAGGCTAGGTTCTTTGATAAAATGATGTGGGTTTTAATTTGTTTCTTCGATTTACCAGTTGTGTGATCTGGAAAATGCTGTTTTCTCTAAGTCTCAATTTTCTCCTCTTTCTATTGTGGATAACAACAGTACCAACCTCATAATCATGTTGTATAAATAAAATCAGACACTGTTTATAATATGCTTAATGTAGTGTTCAGCCTATATGTAAAAGATACTCAATAAATGGTAGTCATTATTTATTATTATTATTATTACCTCGTTGCATAGTTGTAAGGATTAAATGAGATGATGCATTAAATTGCTTGACACACTTCTAGGCAGATGGAATATGCTTAACAAACATTACCTCCCTTATGGTTACCACAGATCTGTTGCCCTGTAACTGTTCCGTAGTTGGTTGCTACACTGCCAGTCCCTACCGTTCCCTTCTTTTCCCTCTTTGCTTTGTTTACTTCAGTGCCCATGAAATAACAGGGTTCCACAGATGTTTAATTAGCTTCCTGTTTCCCTTTTGCTCTGTTTTCAATCATGTCTCACAAGTCAAAACATTCCTTTTTCCCACATTGATTCAGATTCATGCGGCACCATGGACCTAGCTGTGAGTTGTGGTGCCCCTCTTGTTAGCTGGGCAGCCTTGCACAGATTTCTTCCATTTCTGGCTTTTAGATGTTTTTCATGTAAACCACATAGATAGGAAAAGGTAAACTCTGGGATCCCTTCCTGTCCAACATGCACTGACTCTCACACTTGGTTTTAGTCATGGTCTTGGGGACGCTACATAGTACAGGAGCCCAGGTCTTAGAGACCTAGTATTTGTAGTAAATATAAACACTGGACATGAAAAGGGCACATTCTTACCAGTAGCATTTCAATATTTTTCCCTAGTGTGATATTTGAGGAGTGTTGAGACCGTGGGGTTACACTGTCAAAATTTTGTAGTATGAAAATAATTCTCAGCTTTGCCAAAAGGACAAGCATGTAGATCTAAGTACCAAGTATTTAAAACATGACCACATGTCCTACAAAGAGAGTGATATCCAACCTGTATCTCTGTGACTGCCTTTGCCCCAGAAAGGCAAAATCTATTTTACATGAGGACATAATTCTGAATTAATAAGTAAAATTCAGTAGAAAACGATAGGGCTCCAACATGGCTAGTTTAGAAGCAAACTTTTCCAGCAGGATTTTTTTTTTTTTTTTTTTTTGCTTGGGAATAGAAAGGGATTATACAACACAAATTTCAAATTTCAGGTTATTTCAACTCCACGTTTGGCAGAGAGAGTAAGGATGGGAGTGGGGAGAAGGGAGCATGCATGCAAAGATCCCACACATGACCTATAACTCCTAGGTTGTCGTCAATAATGGGAAATACATTTCCATTTTTGGGTTTAAAATCAATTGTTAGATAATTTCCTAAAATCAGATTCTCCTACTTTGTGTACATTGTGACTAAAACTCAAGCCAACTTAATGGGAAATTTCAAAATTCTGTCATTTCCAGCTCTCGGGGCTCCTCCATCTGTCCTAGTCGTGCTTGGAGCCAGAAAGGAGCACAGAGCCAGATTTCTCATTAGCACTAAACCTGTTGGACCAAGAAGATGATAGCATATGAAGCCCTGCTGGAGCAGGTTGGCTACAAGGCTGGAAATGGTTATCTCAGGGCTCTGAAGCCTGTATGTTGGTGTAGAAGGGCATGTCTGGGGTTAAAAGATTGCCTGGCTTAGGAAATTTTCTAAGTTTATTACAATTTGTAGGCCATTTGTGCCCATGATGAAATAAGTTGAACCAAGGGAAGCATTCTTCTTTTTGCCATCTCCTTTTTGGTTTCATCTCTGATTTAACTCATCCTATGATTTGATGTAAATAGTAGGTTGAGTCATATGAAATTGTCAAGGTTTCATGTGGTTCAACCTAGTATTTTACTTTAAAAGGGGGCTTCTGTTTGAATGTACTGACTGCTTGCTATCACTTCGTTGGCTAGAAAGGTTCTTAGACAGCAGAGGGTTGAAAATGGTTGTTGTGTAATAGAACTCCACCATAGTTTCTTGGATTTTAAATTATAACAATAGAACTAAAAATAAAATAAAACAATTCATTCATTAGCCTGCTGCCCCAACAAATAGCATAATCAACTGTGCTTTTAGCTTTTATATTAGAACCAGCTGTAGTATCTGAAAGATCTCTCTCTCTCTCTCTCTCTGTGTGTGTGTGTGTGTGTGTGTGTGTGTATGTGTGTATGTGTATGTGTCCTGATTTATTTATCTGAAGTATAATTATGGATTGCTCCTGATTTATGATGGCTTAACACAGGATTTTTCAACTTTTCAATGGTGCAAAAATGATACACATTTACCAGAAAATGTACTTTAAGTACTCATAAAACCACTCTGTTTTTTACTTTCAATACAGTATTCTACAAATTACATGAGATAATCAACACTTTACAGGTTGAGCATCCCAAATTTGAAAATCCAAAACCTGAAATGCTCCAAAATCCGAAACTTTTTGGGTGTTGACATGACAAGGGAAATGCTCATTGTGGAGTAATTTGAATTTCGGATTTTTTTTATTTGAGGTGTTCCATTAGTAAGTATATTTCAAAATCTGAAAAAAAAATTGAAATCCAAAACATTTCTGGCCCCAAGCATTTCAGATGAGGAATACTCAACCTATACTATAAATCAAGCTTTATGTTAGATGATTTTGCCTATTGCAGTCTAATTTAAGCACATTTAAGGTAGGCTAGGCTAAGCTATGATGTTTGGTAGGTTAGGTGTATTGAATGCATTTTTGACTTAATGATATTTTCAACTTACATTGGGTTTATTTGGACATAACCCATCAAAAATCGAGGAGTGTCTGTATATACAGTGCAATGCATGGATCAATGGATTTTAATAAAAGCATGTATGTGTAGTCACCACCCAGGTCAAGATACAGAACTTTCTAACACCCCGTAAGACATGCTCATGCCCTATTTTAGTCAATCCTAGACCTTGTCCCCTACCCTGAGAAATAGCTACTATTCTGAATTTTATACCATAGATTAGCTTGGCCTATTCTTCAACTCCATATAAATTAAGCCTTGCAGTCTTTGTTCTTTCATTTCTTGTTTCCTTGGCTCAACATGATATTTATAAGAGCCATTCATATTGTTTTGTATTTGAGTAGTCTGTTGCTTTTTATTACTTTATGTATTATTCCATTACATGAATATAATACAATTTGTTTATCCATTCTTCTGTTGAAGGATACTATTATTTCCAGTTTGTGGCTCTTATGAATAGAGTTGCTACAAACATTCTTGAAGAAATCTCTTTTAAAAGATGCATTCATTTGTTTTGGTTATATCCAAGAGTGAAATTGCTGGGTTATAATCATATAATCAAATACTTTAAATAAATTGCTAAACCATTTGCTAATAGTAGTTGTAGAAAATGTAGTGAGTGTCCATGTGCCTTGCTAAGACTCTGTGGTGGATGGACGGGAGGAGTCCTATTACTAAAAGAGGGGGGACAATGGGTACTAGGGGACAATTAGCAGACCCCACCATAGTGCCCATGGACAATAGTTCATGAATACATTAATTGCGACGATTCTTTTCGTGAATTTTGAGAGTATGAGATTTAAACATGTTAAATCAAGTTTAGCCTACAGCTGCCTTCTTACAGCTGCTTTCTTACATATTTTAAGTTTGGCCTAAAGGTTTCTCTGCACATGGTAAACTATAACAAGTGGAGGTGTAAACAGACCTCAGCCTACACTTGTGCTAATCACAGAGTTTTGGACAATCAAATGCAGCCAACTATCCAAACCATGTTCAAATAAGGCAAACACCAACTGTAACCAATCCAGTTCTTACTGTACCTCACTTGTTTCCTGTATGTCACTTTCCTTTTTCTGTCTGTAAATTTTCTTCCACCATGTGGCTGCGCTGGAGTCTCTGAGCCCGCTGTGTCTCAGGAGGCTGCCAGATTTGCGAATAGTTCATTGCTCAATTAAACTCCTTTAAATTTAATTCAGATGAATTTGGGTTTTTTTTTTTTTTTTTTTTTTTTTTTTGAGATGGAGTCTCGCTCTGTTGCCCAGGCTGGAGTGCAGTGGCGGGATCTCGGCTCACTGCAAGCTCCGCCTCCCGCTCACGTCATTCTCCTGCCTCAGCCTGCTGAGTAGCTGAGACCACAAGTGCCCGCCACCACGCCTGGCTTGTATTTTTAGTAGAAATGGGGTTTCACTGTGTGAGCCAGGATGGTCTTGATCTCCTGACTCGTGATCCTCCCACCTCGGCCTTCTAAAGTGCTAGGATTACAGGCGTGAGCCACCGTGCCCGGCCTTTTATTTTCTTTTAACAAACACTAACTTATGCTTTCAAGTAGCAGTAGCTCTAGTCCTTTAAAGAGAGGTAAACTTCGTAGAGACCCTGACAACTGTATGGTCTGACGTTCCTAAAGGGCAGCAAAATTGTTTTCTCTGATTTCAAAGATGATGAGAAATGCTAGTGGAGATGTTAAAGTCTTTCAGTATCTCTGATGCATCTTTCACTTTGATAAGATTGTTTTTAGCTTCTGGCTGCACCCATCAAAGGTTTCTTCACTCTTAATAAAACAATAAATGCCTACAGATTTAGACACATAGATGCAGATTAGCTAATTGTTTTTTGTTCATTATGTTGTGTTTTTAAATGTCTTTACTGACTGCAACTATAGTATATATACATATATTCTATAAATGTTAGCATATACTAGCATATATGCTAGTATGTATAGTAGTATACACTGACTAATATTTAACCTCTGGTTCTTAAGAGCTTAGATTCCCTGTGGATCTCAAGTTTGCATAAATCTTTTAAGTATGAAAAGAAAATTTAAGTTTTTAAGTAACAGCTCTTCTCTTTCTTGAAAAGGAGTTAAACACCAAAGAATCACCGATGACTCTGTGGAATGAGTCTGAAAAGTAGCATAACAAC
The DNA here is from genome assembly GCF_003255815.1 of Theropithecus gelada. Classification (NCBI taxonomy): domain Eukaryota; kingdom Metazoa; phylum Chordata; class Mammalia; order Primates; family Cercopithecidae; genus Theropithecus; species Theropithecus gelada. Next base: position 75,665,539 of record NC_037682.1, on the reverse strand, counting down.
TGGTAGAGTCACTCAACAAATGTGTGTCCCCTTCTCCTAGTATCTCACCGTCACAGATAAATAAATCATAGTGACAGTTTAGGGTGGTAAATGCTATGCATTATGAGATGCTAATGTTTCTATTGCTACCTTTCATGGCTTAATAGCAGAAAAAATGCTGACTGCCATGAAATGGAAGAAGTATGAAGTTCTCACATTTATGGACAATATTGGAACACTGCTAGTACCCTTGGGTGTATTGTTCTGTGTTCCAGTCACAAGCCTGACTTTTGCAGTCCTTTAGAACATAGCTGGTAATATAGAAGGTAAGAACTGCGGGAAACAGTCAAGTGAAATCACCCAACACCTACAGCAGCTCCACCTTTAACTGGCTGCATGACCTTGAATAAATTTTTAAACTCTTTGAGTCTCAGTTACCTCATATTTAAAGTGAGTATAAAAACAGTTCTTATCCCATAGGATTCTTATGAGGATTAACTAAGCTTATTCTGGTAAAGCTCTTCAGAATAATATGTGGCACTTAGTAAGCACACGTTGTTGCTGTTACCATTGTTGTCTCTTCTGGAGTTATTTCCCTGGTCCCACTGCTTTAGAAATTAGTTGCCGACATTTATGTTTATTTCTTTGCTTGCTTGCTTACGTGTTTTGTTTTTTTCTCCACATTATTAAATACCAGTGCTGAGTGGGTCTTAAAAAGCTCGTTTCTCCTGTTAGAAAACACAAAATTTTAACAAATTCGGTTTAAAGACTGAATTGGCTTTTATTCATGAATCGGGCATCATCTCATCCAAAGACTTAGATAAGGCACTCTAATAAGCTGAGGGAAGGAGATAGGCTTTATAGGCAGAAAATGGCTCAAGAAAGCAGAAACGGGAAACAAAAATTGAATTGGGCATTTTAAAGCTGTCTTCCTCATAGGGTTAAATCAGAGGAAACTTCCTTATCCTGCTGGCTCAGTTAAACTGGGCCCCTTCTGATTGGTTGCTGTGAATCAATCAATCAATCTCTCTCTCTCTCTCTCTCTCTCTCTCTCTATCTATCTATCTTTTTGAAAACTAGTCCATTTCAAAGTTTGATTATATGGCACCTAACATTAATGACTCTATTCTGATTTGTTCTGGCCTCTTGGGCCTAGTGCAAGAGCTTAGTCCAAACAATAGCTTCCCATAAATTTCATTTAACACCCTTTGAATTTAAAACAAAATTTTAAATTAGTTTTTGTCTTATAGATTTTCTATTTTTAAAGCAGTTTTAGGTTCACAGCAAAATTGAGAGGAAGGTACAGAGATTTCCATATACCCTGCCCCCACCCATGTGTAGCCACCCACACCAGTGGCACATGTGTTACAGTTTATCAACCTGCATTGACACATCATTATCACTCAAAGTCTACAGTTTTACATTAGCTTTTTCTCTTGGTGTTGAACAATACATGGCTTTAGACAAATGTATAATGACGTGTATCCATTATTATAGTATCATATGGAGTACTTTCACTACCCTAAAAAACCCTGAAATTTGACAAAGTGTATTTTTCAGTTCCCAGAAACACTTGCTTCAGAAAAAAGCAGGTGAAAAGGCAATGGCAACAGAAGCCAAAATTGGCAAATGGGATCTAATTAAACTGAAGAGCTTCTGCACAGCAGAAGAAACTACCATCAGAGTGAATAGGCAACCTACAGAATGAGAGAAAATTTTTACAATCTACCCGTCTGACAAAGGGCTAATATCCAGAACCTACAAAGAACTTAAACAAATTTACAAGAAAAAAACAAACAACCCCATCAAAAAGTGGGCAGAGGATATGAACAGACACTGCTCAAAAGAAGACATTTATGCAGCCAACAGACACATGAAAAAATGCTCATCATCACTGACCATCAGAGAAATGCAAATCAAAACCACAATGAGATACCATCTCACACCAGTTAGAATGGCAATCATTCAAAAGTCAGGAAACAACAGGTGCTGGAGAGGATGTGGAAAAATGGGAACACTGTTGGTGGGACTGTAAACTAGTTCAGCCATTGTGGAAGACAGTGTGGCGATTCCTCAAGGATCTAGAACTAGAAATACCATTTGACCCAGCCATCCCATTACTGGGTATATACCCAAAGGATAATAAATCATGCTGCTATAAAGACACATGCACAGGTATGTTTATTGCAGCACTATTCACAATAGCAAAGACTTGGAACCAACCCAAATGCCCATCAATGACAGACTGGATTAAGAAAATGTGGCACATATACACCATGGAATACTATGCAGCCATAAAAATTGATGAGTTCATGTCCTTTGTAGGGACATGGATGCAGCTGGAAACCATCATTCTCAGCAAACTATCGCAAGAACAGAAAACCAAACACTGCATGTTCTCACTCATAGGTGGGAATTGAAGAATGAGAACACTTGGACACAGGAAGGGGAACATCACACACCAGGGCCTGTCGCGGGGTGGGGGGAGGGGGGAGGGATAGCATTAGGAGATATATCTAATGTAAATGACAAGTTAATGGGTGCAGCACACCAACATGGCACATGAATACATATGTAACAAACCTGCACGTTGTGCACATGTACCCTAGAACTTAAAGTATAATAATAAAAAATATAGAGAGAGAGAGAAAAAAAAAAAGCAGGTGAGGATATTCAGTTCCTCAAAAACCCAAAGATGAGTTGCCAAAAAATATGACTCCAAGAGGATCGTATTAAAGAAAAAAATATTCTCAGAAGTTTTATTCCAAGAACACACTTGAAATTCAATCTTAACTTGGTAACATTTGCCTGTGCTGGCTGGGTGATAAACACACTTGAAATAGGTGGAATCTCTTATGAATAAAGGAAGCAGTCTGAAGCGTTGTCATTGTGAATATAGTAAACAGCTGAAGATAAATTTTTCTAGTATATTTGGAGTCTTGGCATGAAAACCTTCATCATCACAGCGCTGTCTTTTTGTTTTTAATTTAGTTTAGTTTAGTTTAATTGCTTTTCAAGCACTTTCTGCAAGCTTGAGCGAATATTCATGAATGTATTTCTGCTAAACTACAGTAATGAATTATTTATTTTGAAATCTGTCTGTATTTTTAGCTACTCATACCAGCAGTTTAGAGAAATAAAAAACTTCGGGATCTTATATCTGACTTTTCTGAGGTGAAATGTGACATGAATTGAAAATAAAAGAGAACAGATCTTTGCAACATATATAGCTGGTAAAAGATCACTTCTAGAACACTATACGTGGAGAACTATAAAGCAATCAGAAAGATTCAAACAGCCCTATAGAAAATGGGTAAGTACTTTTAAAACAAAGAGGAAAAAAACACAAATTACTTATTAACATATGAAAACATGCTTAAAATCATTGATAATCAAGGAATTGCAAATTAAACTGCAATAACGCACCATTCACATTTACTAAACTGATAAAAATTATGAAGTCCAGTTGATTCCAAGTGGTAGAGAGGATATGAAACTGCCAGAATTCTCATCCACTGTGTGAAATGGAAGAATTACTTTGGTAAACAGTTTAACATTATTTAATGCAATTAAAAATGTTACCCAGCAACTCATTTCTTTAAGCATGTACCTTAGGGAAAATTTATATACAGGGATAGGAGACATGTCTAACAATATGTATAATAATACTGTTAGTAAAATCTAAAGGTAACTTAATGTAAGCTGGATGTATGAGTTATATTTATACAATGAATATAACTGTGAGAATGAATGAAGAACTGTTACATATATCAACACGGATGGGCCAAAAAAAAGATAGTTAGAGGATGATTTACTGTAATTTCAGGAGAGTTACCTATGGAAGAAGAGTACTTAGGAAGGAAACTATATAAAAAAATGGCATCCTGAGGGAATCTAAGTCACTGTTAATGTTGTTTGTCTTGGTGATAGGTGTATAATACTCATTTTATTTTTAAACAATTGTGCAGCGATTTTATATAATTTCTTGAATATATGAGCTGTCTCCCACTACCATCACTCATACACATTCATTCACACACACACATGCACACGAATACACACACATGGTCACTGGTTTTTATCCCTAAAACAACAAAAAAAAAAGACGGTAAAGTATGGACCTAGAGTGAGTGTACAGATATAGAAAATAGAATCATGAAGGAAAATAATAAGAATGCTCTTTAAAATGTGATCATATTACCTCAGTTTTTTCTGTGAATCGGTGAGATTGAATTATAAATAAGTAAAATTGGAATAAACAATGGCAAAGTAATTTTGTCAGCAATATCACATCCTTGTCACCATTTTCTGAGCACTTACTATACTTTGGTTCTCTCTTCATTTTTGTTGTTCCTCACTATACCGCCATGAGGCAGGTAAGAATGTATCCAAATTTACAAAGAGGTGTGCTGTGAATCAAAACAGCTAAAAAAATTTGCCCAGTTCTAAGACTGAGACGTGGCCAAGGAGCTGCCCTGAAATTCAGATTCCATCTGCCAGGCCCAGGCACCATTCTCTCCATTCTGCCCCAATATCTTCCTTGGTTTAACGTTTTCACCTGCAGGGAGGCAGTATTAGAGATGAATAGACTCTTAGTCAAAGTCTTAGGACAAATGATGTCCTTATTGGACTTCCAACCACCCTTTCTTTGTTGTAACTTTCCACAAGAATAAGAAGTTCACATTTTCACAATATTGGTGTGCCATCCACTGCCAGCATGGTGCTGTACTTTGCTGGAAAATAATGACTCAGATGACTAATCTGTATGAACGCACATGCATTTTGCAAAGTGTTGTGTCAAAGCACAGGTCAAATCAATTAAGTTTTTTGTACGGACCCAATTTTCATACTGGAACAAGTTAAATAATTGACTGCAGTGAAAAATGGTAGGGAGAGTTTGTAAGAAAATTAATTGAAATGAGAAAGCAGAAAGACTCGCTCATTTCCAGAAGTGATATGTGAAATCCAGAAACATGTGGTTCATTCATTTCCTCGGTCCGTGATTTATTCCCACTGCAGCACATTACTCTCTTGGTTGCTTTGCCAAAGTGCTCAATCCTCCTCCTTCTTCCTGAGGAAGAGGGGTCTGTGGCAAAGTGCTTTGGGAGCTGGAGTCTGATTCACCAGGACACAGTCTGGCAGGTCTGTCTCTACAAAGGCAGGGATAGTTCTGGTCTCAATAAGCAGAAAACACTAAGAGCTTGGAGAACCAGAAGCAAAGATCTGTGATCACAGCAAGTTGTTCTTTTCCTTAAGAACTTCAGTGACAGCTGATCCCTGTGCCTCACGCCTGTAATTCCAGCACTTTGGGAGGCCGAGGCCGGCAGATCATTTGAGCCCAGGAGTTCAAGATCAGCCCAGGCAACATGGTGAAACCCTATCTCTACCAAAAAAAAGAGAAAGAAATATATACAAAAATTATCTTGGCATGTTGGCATGTGCCTGTTGTCCCAGCTACTCAGGAGGCTGAGGTGGAAGAATGGTTTAAGCCTGGGAGGCAGAGGTTGCATTGAGCCAAGATTGCACCACTGCACTGCAGCTTGGGCAACAGAGAGAGACCTTGTCAAAAAAAAAAAAAAAAAAAAAAGAACATCACATATTACTTTGCAGCTGGAATTCCCATATTTGTCTGTTTATACAAATTGTCTGAGAAGCTAACAAGTGGTTCAAACAAAAAGAGAATTCTTGGCTCCATCTCCGCACTTACCAACTTACCAAGTCAGAACATCACAGGGTAGCTACATACATCACAGGAATTCTACATACAAAACACCTTAGGGAATTAAACTAAGCTTGGAAACTACTGGCCCATATAGGATAATGCCCCAAACTCTTCAGCATGGCATTGAGGACTCTTTGCAAAGTAATCTCAGTGTACCCCACTTCCCCTGATTATGAGGGGAAGAACTCTCTTTCTCTTCCAATATAAAGCCATAGGACTTTGCACTCATTTCTTCAATAAACATTTGTTGAGCATCTGCTCTGTGCCATATTTGACAGGTATTATAGATCGTATCTTAGTCTATCATTGCATGCTTAGTTGAGTTCATAACTTCTACACTAAGTAACAGCACAGCCTGGCTTATGCTAAATGACAACTGAAACTTCTACCAAGGGTAGTAAATACCTATAGGCAATGCTTCCCTCAATCCCAGAACAGACATTGTTTATCATTGTACTCAGCATTCTTCCCACTGAGTTCAGAGACAACTTCAGAAGCTTTCTCAACAGTCACTATCACACCATCTGCTTTGGCATGTGAGACAAAGTCTGTTTGCAGTCTCTGTTATAGATCATGTTTGACAAGACTGAACTAATACCCTTCCTCCCTCCTTCACTTTCACTAAGGTGACTGAATATGTGCTCAGGCTTTAGGAAAGGTAAGAGTTTTCAGAGGTAGTCATTGCTTCCAAGATTGGTGTGTGGGCAGTAATGCACCCCAGGGCAGAGGCCCCAGTCTGCACATCTCTCTGTACAGGAGGGTTGTGTATTTGCTATTGCTAGACTAAGAACACGGATGACTTTTGGCACTCAGACACTACCCTCTCTCTCCTCCTGTCTGCCTTGACTGTATGTAGCTACTATAGTAATCCACAGCATCAAACAAGTTTTCTAAAAGTCCCATTAAATACAGGCTGCCAAATTTTGTGATTCAGTTTTTTATATTCAGGAATGGAGATTAAGTTGTCATAGGAGAAAAGGAGATGTATAAAATTTATCAAGAGAAACATTCCATTATTGTCTTCACAGGCTGGTTCCAATAGGAACAGGAAAGAGTAAAATGGAGAGCTCAGCTGGATTCACACAGACCTGGAATTGAATGTCACACACACACACACACACACACACACACACACACACACACACCCTATAGTTAGCTGTGAGAACTCATATTTTCCTCATCTTTGAAAAAAAAAAATAGGATGTGTGTGTGAATAATCTCTCTATCATCAGCTTATTTTAACTGGCATAGGCATACACATGAGCCTCTTAAATGCTTTGTTGACTATGCCTTATGTTCTCAGTTTCTGGCCCAGAACCTGGGACATCAGGGAGGGTTTCAATAAATGTAAATCACATCACATCACATCACATCACATCACATTACACTCAACTTATCTATAGGCAATTTATCTAAGAATGTCAAGGATCCCAAACACTATTAAGAACAAATCAATAGCCAAAATAAATATTTCTAGGAATATAGATTTTCCAAGCTCATGAACTTAACTCAAAGATATCTCTACAGCCCCTCATGCAAAACCTATTTAACATTAGTTTAGTTATTCTAAACTACTAATACTGCTTTTCAACTCACTATAGGTTACAGGTAGGGTCATGAGAGCAAGTAGGAGCATTATCAGAAGAAAATTAGCCTGGGGTTGGCGGGGGCGGGGGGGGTGCAGTGAGAGAGAGAGAGAACGAGCAAGTAGGACTCAAAAAGATACTAACCAATGATTATAGAGTGCCTACCCTGTGTTTGAGGCTTGATAAATGACACAGGGTCTTGTCCTCAAGAAACACAATGTCTAGTGGCAGTGGGAGCTACACAGGTAATTCCACAGTATTACGCTGTTATCAATAGCTATTCGGGGCCCCATGGTGTCACAAAGGAAGGGGTAAATGGTCACTCCTAGTCACGGAATTGACAAAGGAAGGGCAAGATAGGTTTCCTAAAACCTAAGGTGTTTTTCAAATCTTTCGAAGGATTGGTAAGTGTTTATTAGAAAACCAAGGATAGGGAGGGAGGCATTAGATAGTTATCCAATCAGAGGGAACAGTTTTCCAATCAGAGGAAGCAGGATAAGCAAAAGCAAGGAGGTGTGAAATAGCCTAATGCCCTCAGGAATGTACCATGCAAGACCTGGTTCAGCATGACAGGAGCCCACTCACCGCGGGAGGGGTTAGGCGAGAGGGAAGGGGAAGTTGCAGAGGTGATAAGGTGAGCTCACAGAGATATTATTTACATGCCTTCCATGCTGAATTTGGACTTAAGGCTGTAGTTCATAGAGAGCCATTGAAAGAATTTTCTGTTTGTTTTGTTTACTAAGCAAGCATGTAAAGTACTCAGATGTGGTTTTAGTAAAACTACTCTTGCTAAGTGCCAAGGAAGGACTTGGGGATGCTGAGAATGGAAATAGGGGAACCTGTTTGGCTGCTGCAGCAATTGAAGCTAGAAATCATGAGACCCTAAACTAAGGCCTAAGCAATGGGACTGGAGAATATGGGGCCGATGAAAACCAGCTGGAGGTAAGGCCACAGGATTTAATTGTGTGGCAGATTTAGGGCAGGGGCAGACAGCTTTATACATCTCAGCAGCCTTGAAGATACCACTGCATGATACACAGTGCCAAAAATGATATGTTGAATGACAGTCGTGAGACTTCAAAAGAATTTAAATTATGTTCAGTATACTCTGTTTGCTAAAGCAGTGAAGAGTAACATCTATTTTAGAGAAAGTTCTGCCTGAATAATTAATTTACATTTAATGTATGACTCCCAAAGATCCTAATGATGAGCTTTAGTGTATATAAAGATCTCAAGTTGATGAAGTAGCTAGTATTAGAGTATCCATTGGTCTATTACCTCATTTAAGCCTCAAAATAACCCTGCTGGGAAAGTACTCTTAAATCCAAATGCAGATGAGCAACCCTAAAGCTGGGACAGAGGAAATCAATGTTTGAAGATCACACGGCCAGCAGTATTAGAACGATTTTGACTTAAAAATCCAGGCCCTTTCTACTACACTGTCATTAGCCTAACTTTTCCAATAGGCAGCCATATTCTGACTGAAACGAGTAGCTATTAAATATTGTAAAACTGAAATACGTGCTTGGAGTTTGTTGTCCCATCTTTCACTTTAAGAAGGTGCTCAGGAGTTTCTGAAACGTTTTTGCTGGGAATGAGGAGACGATGATAACTTTTCTGAAAGAACAGCCAAAGAGAACAGACAGAACATGTGTGGAGCTGAGAAAAGTATTCCAGTAACAGTTGATCTCATTTTTTTTTCCCTTCTTGGAAATGCAGAATTAAACATGTGCCATCTTGCCCATGCAAAACACATATCCTCTGAAATGATTTTGAGATGTAAATTAATTCCCACCCTGGAGCAAATAGCAAATCATCCAGGCAACCTAGTCCTGTAGACTAAAATAGGGAGCATCAGACCATGACTCTCTCTTGCCTGACTCTGGGATCCTAAACACGCCCGTTAATTGTTCTATGCCTCAGTCTCTTCAGATGCAAAAGGAAGATGATAATACTGGCCTTCTTAAGATGTTGTAAAGATAGGCAAGAGAATGTCAGTATTTTGAAAGGTCAAATATTCTTACAATTGTAGAGTTTATTTTTATTCTATAAGAAAGTTTTGGGTTTTGTGTTTGTTTGTTTGTTTGTTTTGAGACAGGGAGCTCACTCTTCCAGGCTGGAGTGCAGCTGCGCAGTCTCAGCTCACTGCAACCTCCGCCTCCCAGGCTCAAGTGATCCTCCCACCTCAGCCTCCTGAGTATCTAGGACTGTAGGCATACACCACCATGTTTGGCTAATTTTTTTTTTTTTTTTTGGTAGAGATGGGGCTTTGCCTCAGCCTCCTGAGTAGCTGTGATGACTACAGGCACACACCACTACGACTGGCTAATTTTATTTATTTATTTATTTATTTATTTATTTATTTATTTATTTATGATACAGGCGGGGTTTTGCCATATTGCCCTGGTCTGAAACTCCTGGGCTAAAGAGATCCTGCCACCTTGGCCTTCCAAAGTGCTTGGATTACAGGCATGAGCCACTGTGTCTGACCAAATTTTATTCTATGTTTCCTAGATTAAAAAGTAGAAAATTTTATCTCATTCTATTTTCTTCACCAAATATTCTTTGAGCACATACCATGTGCGGGTACAGTGGAGGCACAGAGTTGAATTAGATATATATCCCACTCTCAGAGAGCTCGTGATCCTGCTACTTAATTTTGATGTCTCTTGATCTCATTCATGAGACATGTTGATAATTCTCTCATTTATATTGTCTAATTTAATCTTTACTTTATCTTTTGAAGTAGGTATCTATCCATCCCTATTTTGTAGATATGACTGTTGAGCCTTGGCAGTGACTGAACTGGAACCAACCCCAGTTTTTCTGACTCCCTAAACTCAGGTCTCCTTTGATCATCACAGAATTGCTTCGCTGTCTCAGTGAAGAAAACAAGTATGTTCATAATGAGCTCCAGTAAAAATCTGATGACAGTGAGGAATCTAAGGTAGGAACTAAAAGCTATGAGAACCGAGCGAAGAGAACAGTTAATTTTAGATTAGGTCAATTCTCAGAATGTATTTTCATAAGAAGAAACGTTTGAAATACATTAGGAAGAATAACCAGAAAAAGATAGAAAAAGAAAAAATGATCAGCAGAAGGAGCATGTACAAAGGTGTGGAGATGAACAGGTAAATGTTGTTTGGGAACAGTGAACATAATGGGATTAAAACATGAAAACTACAGATTGAATTGTTTTTAAAGATAGATTAGGTTCAGGTGAATGGAATCTTGAATATCATGTAAATAACTTGGGACTCTAAACAGTAAGGAATTTGAGCAGAGGAGTGATGTAGACATATTGGTGATTTAGAAATTATCCCAGTGGTGATGGGAAGGATGGATCATAGGTGGCTGAGACCAGAGGTTGGTAAACCAATTGGAGACTATTATAATAACATAGGCAAGGATAAAGAAGGACCTGGATTAAAGCAGAGGCAATGGGGATAAATGAAGAGGAACAAAGCAACATTCTAAATTATATTCAATAATTATAGCAGTGTTAGATTTGAAGGAAAGGGAGAAGTCAATGATGAGCCTGAGGTTTCTGGCTTGGGTGGTTGGATAAATGGCTATGTCATTAACTAGGAAAAGAAATACAGGAGAAGAAACCAGTGTTATGGGAGGAAAATTATTTTTTATTATGTCAACTTTAAGGGAGGGAGGAATGGACATCCTCCCCTCACATCAGATCATCGAAGCCAACTTTGATGATTTGATGTGGTGACAGTCATAGTCATGGTTTCCTTAAATCTTGTTATTATGCATGTTTTATTTGATTCAGTTATATAGTTTAAGCTAATTTTAGGGTTAAAATAAGGTCCGTTGTGCTGTGAGACTTTTATGTTCAGATCATGTTCTTTCCAATATGCAAAACAAAGGAATAAATACATTTTAAGGGTTGTATACATTTATTACCTTAATATCTGTAAATTTTTCCATCTGGATAACATTTTGATGTATTGTCTTATAATGCACCTATTACGACATCATCTCTACCTAATCAAGGGCATAGTTATGAGATTAAGGGCCAGTTAATTGATAATGGCAGACTTTAGTTTGTTTTTGAAACTCTTGTCATCCATTCTTTTTGTTCATTACATTCTTCTATAAATTGTTTGCAATGTGATATTTTACATGTTAAAATGAACTTGCATTTCAGTTAAATGGTGTCTCAAAAAGGCTGGAGAATCAAAGACTGAAAAAAAAAGGAGTAATTCAGTTTGCTGAGGATCAGCCTGAGACCACACTAGTAACACCATTTTTAGCTCCCTACAAAGTACTTTGGTTGAGGAGAAGTCCTACAGCAAATCAGCCTGAATTGTTCAGTTTAATTGTGGTTACAGAGCCACTTGTGCAGTAACATTAATTACAATGAATGTTTTAGCCATTAAAGCCTGACATTAATTTGGTGCCTTGGATTCTTAATGGTAAGAAAAATGAGGAGGATGCCCTGTTTATCTCATTTAATGCCTGGAACACAGTAAGTTATCAACAATTTATCCTCAGTTTCCTCATCTGCAAAATGCAAATGATAATAGTCTTTACACAACTGGATTTTGAGAATTGTAAGAGAAAAGACTTAATACATTATCTAGCATAAAAGCACCTAATGCCTTCATTAATAGTTGAAAAGCCAGTACAGCAATGCTTTATTTAATACACCAGAGCTGGGAGAAAACTCACCTCACATTTTATTTACATTTGAGAAATCAAAGGGCCTAGAAAGAAGTGGTTTTTCCCCCCATAAATAGATTTATTGCTTGTAAAGATTTTTTGCTCTGAGATAATTTAAATAATTCTGTAGTCAGAATGAACTTTTATCCCATATGCGTTGATAAAAGAATATGCCTAAATACCTGTATAATGTGAAAAGCTGAGAAACTCATTACCACCACTACATAAAGCCATTATGAATTTCATTAATTGCTGTGGTACAGAAAGTAGAAGATCTACCTTTTAGTTCAAACTCAGCTCAGCTGTATGGAACCTAAGGCTATTCTATTTCTTTCCTAAAATCTGGACCATCTTTAAAGTACAGACGAGTGGGAGCCCACTTGCTTTGGCTGAGAAATTCCATACAAACCTTCCAAGACCAAGTATTGCAACTCTCCTGGGAATGGACATTTCACAACCCCCGTGGCAGCTCAAGAATTAGAAGCAACCCAAAGCCCTTCCTTCCCATCCAATTTATAAATCCTCTCCTAGGTATCCTTTATATATGGCTTCTCTTCAACAACCTCTATTCTTAGATAGTTTTCCTGGTATTTAATATAAACCTTGATTGCTTCAATGTACAACAGTATAGCCTCTAATTTTATGCTTTTTGGACCAAATGAATGTTCTTTAAGTGTGTTGTTGGTTTAAACAAGATCATGCATCTGAAATGTCTGTGTAAATTACAGAGTGCCATATAAAAATTACTCAAGACTGTATTAACAAAGCTAAGATAGACAATGATGCAACATAGTTCTTAAATGCAACAATCCTTAAATTAGCTTCACACATAAAAGTTTATTTCTTATCCATACTACATACCAATCAGGGCTTGAGGAAGGGCTCTGCTCCACACAGTCACTCAATACTCACAATGATGGAGGTGCCACAATCTTAGAGCTGCACCATTAGAAATAAGTTCCTTGATAGCCAAGGTAGAAAAGAAAGGGTTGCATCCTAACACACTTGCTCATAGACCATTGACTGAAACATGCCACAAGGCCCTGCCTAAAGGGTTCAGGAAATACAGGGAACACATCAGTATTTGGCAAGCCATAATTGTCTCTTTCATAGTATTTCTATCTAGGCTAAGCAAATCTGAGGGCCTTGTATTTTTTTACTTCCCATTTTAACCTTTTATTTGCTATAATACTTATCTAGGTTTACTTTTGGTTTATGATATATATAGCCAATTTTTTAAGTAGTCTCAATAAGGACTTATTCCAATGCTCAATGGAGAAAAGGAATTATTGCATGCTGTTTAATCTGTCAAATGACAGCACTATTTTATCATTTTTTCCCAAGCAGTGAGAATATTGTGACTTGGAGAATATTACAGTTTTATCCTTATCAGGTAGGCAATTTTATGTCCATGTTTTTACAAATATCAACTTCATACTTGCCAGGACTGGATTTCCACATGATTTTTATAGAGAGAAATGATCTCTATATAAATTCCATAGATACATAGATTGATTATAGAGAGAAACGATCTGTCTATATAAATTATAATTCACTGTCTCCTATTAAAAGTAGCACGTTTGCCTATAATCCCTTTGCACTTTGGGAGACCAAGGAGGACAGATTACTTGAGCACAGGAGTTCGAGATCAGCCTGGGCAACATGGCAATATCTTGTCTCTATTAAAAATATTTTTAAAATAGCTGGGTATGGTGGTTTGCACCTGTGGTCCCAGCTGCTTGGGAGGCAGGAGGTGGGAGGATCGCTTGAACTTGGAAGGTGAGGTTGCAGTGAGCTGAGTTTGCACCATTGTACTCTAGCCTGTGTGACAGAGCAAGACCCTGTCTCAAATTAAAAAAAAAAAAAAAATAGTAGCCAATTCAATGTTAGATGGGAGAGAATTAGAGCTGATATGGCTGCTTATAGCTAAACATTAAAAGAGGAATTTTTTAAAAAGACTCTAAGCAGCAGATGTGTTATTTTCTTTTTTAATCCAAAGCATAACAATAATAGGAACTACATTCTGGAATGGCTGCTACGTGTTAGGTGCTTTACAAAGATTGTTTCATGTTATCATCACAGCGCATCATAGCCACATAACTAGAAGAAGAGGAGTCAGGATTTAAAGTCAGATTGTTTTTCTTTGAAAGCCTGATTTACTAGTGTCAAGGAAAACAGCTTCTATGGCCATTGCCCTTCTACCAACTTTGATTTTCACAACCCTGGTGTGAATTCATGATAACAATACCTGCTGTGGGTTAGAGAAAACATTACAAGGCGGTAGTTAAGAGCACCAGCTTTGGTGCTAGATTGCCTGATATTATAAACTTGAGTCCTGGCTCTGAGATTTCCCAGCTATGAAAACTTATACAAGTTGCTTTTTAACTTCTCAGTGCCTCTGTATTCTCCCTCAAAAAATGTGAATAAAATAGTATCTACCCTATAGAGCTGCTATGCAGATTAAGTAGTTACTACAAGTAATACACTTAGAACAGTATGTGGCACTCAATAAATACTGGCTATTAATTTTGAGTTCTGACGCTGTACCTCAGGGATATAGGGGAAAAGCAGGAAGAAATGATAGTTTAATACACCGATACTTTATAGACACAATTATTTCATTCAACCTCACAACAACCTCATTAAATGGGTTATTCTCATAAGAGAAGTGAAAGCTGAGACACAGAGAATCAAAATAATTGACCCCAGTCACCTAGATGGTAAGTGGCAAAAGCAGGAATTTATCCCACATCTGTCTGTGCTACAACAGAAAAAAAAAATGTTGAAGTATATTTACTGTTGCATTTTTAATGGAACACAAAAAGATTCTCCCTATGTTGGCAAACATAGTGGGCACAGAGTGACCCTTAAGTTTAAGTTTACTCCACACAAATGCCAAAAGGCTGGCAACGCTCTTTTTTTCTGGTTCCTGACCCAGGCAATGCCCATGTCCCACTCCTGAATGATGCTGAGGGCTTGCTTGCATCCATCCAGATTCTCTAGCTGTCCTGAAGCACCTGTTTTTATCTGTTCCTCTACCTAATGCTCAGCACTTGCACACTGCCTTTGGCTAAATGTCATGCCCACTCTGAAAATCTTATTTCTTGAAGAGTCCTTTCTGGTTTCACTAGGAGAAGGTTGACTTTAATTTGCCCTAGTTTCTCTCTTTGTCTCTTGACATTTTCTCATTTCTTCTATCTCTTCTCTTTTTTCCTCAGGCATTGTCAGGTTTCCCAGGCCCCATCCTCATGGCACATAACTATACCATAGTAATGAGATATCTTGTTCTCTTGTATTTCCAAGTCTTGAATGTTGACTTTTCTGTTTCTTCCAGTGTGCTCTGGTAGGAATACTCAAAGCTTCAGAATTTTTTAAACATGTCTAGTAATAAATGCTTAGAAATTCTCTTTGAGAAGGGAGAATGTCACCATTTTCACTTGCAAACTTCAGTAGAAAAATACTATTCGAGTAATGTTTTCAATCAGAAAAATATCCAAATGTTGGTTATGTGTTAATTCTTGTTTCAGTCCAAGTTTTAATTATTCATCCTTGAGTCCCAAATTCCACATCACAAGGGATGATTATTAAATGAAATGAACAATAATAAATAGAAGGTATTTTGTACTACATCATATAGTACACCAATATAACTAGTTGAGGTGTATAGGGGGAAAATCACAGAAAGTTTAAGTTTGACTGTATCTAGGGGCACCTATAGACAAGCTACACAAGCTATCTCTTTATAAACAGGCCAAAAGTAGCCGAGAGGGTTGTGGGTTGTTGTGATGGTATGGTACATTCCCTGGTCTTAGTCACTGGTTGTTAGTTATGCCCAGATCAATGTCTCCATCCTGTTGGGGAACTGATCTTAACCACTACTATTTTAAAAACTTATTTCAACATTTATATTATCATTTAAAGATTTTACTTGATTCTTTACTACCGCTGTTGTTATCACAGTGATAGTAGAAGAATCTTAATTATTTCCATATAATATTTTATGATTACAAAATATTATTTTGTAATAACATTACAAATATTACAAATATTTGCAATAATGCTACCATTCTATCTTCAAACTCTACTGAGATAGGAAGGTCACTTTACGAATGAAAAATTTAAAGCACAGAAGCAGTTACACGATGTGCTTTTTATTTCAGCCCTAAAAAGTAGAGGAGTAATTTCACTATAAACTACTTGAAGGCAAAAACCATGTCTTATGCACATTTCATTTTTCACAATGCCCAGTTCTGTGCCCAGCAAGTATAGTTGACTGAGTAAAGGAATGAATGATTTTTAACTTAGGGCTTGCCTAAATTACTGATTTTGACACTACAATCTGCTTTATGCCTCCATTCTCATCTTGTCCCCTTCTCCATTCTCACCCTTCTCCCATCAGCTGCTAGCCCAGGACAGGACACATTCTGTGGAATGGCAATGGCTCAGCATATTGCTCACAAATCCTCTATCTTTAGAGTTTCATTTCTATTATCTCTAATTTTTGCTTCCATTTACAGCCAGGATCTAAAACTATTTTATATGACACTCTATTATTTCACAATCCTCATTTCACTGAGAACATTATTCCAGTTTGATGGTTCCTCTTCAACCAAGTAATATTCCAGTATATGACCTGATTATTGACCAACTTCAGTAACTTCGTTCTCAGACCTAGCACATAGACCTTAAGTTATTCATTTTTGGTGAAGAGTATTCTGATTGAATTCATGACATTTAGAGTAATCCCTCACTTACGCCAGCAATATTGTTATATGGAACTGGGCTATCAGCTCCTTTACATTGTGACAAACATTACCGAACACATTTTCATAAGTGTATTGACAAAACGAATGTTTAAAACACTACAATGTGCTTAGCACTGTGTTAGGTGCTAGGAATAAATGAATAAGATAGTGTCTTCCACCACAGACCCTTAGTGACTCATTGTGACTCTGATACTAGGACAAGTGACTCAGTACAGAAGTTTATAATAGGAAACAGAGACCTGGTTTGTTTTGTGTTTTGTTTCTCAGAAGCACATATAAGTATCTTGATGTTGTCCTTTACAAGTGTTCCACAAAATTAATTTGAATCAGAAGACTAAGCCTGGCTTTTCATTGGATACACTTTCTGACACTGAGTTAATTATAGAAAAAAAATACAGATTTCTTTTTCATGATTCAATGGAGCCTGACCAGTCAGCCAAAATTCTGTCATTCTTGGGCTAGATTAAGAAAAAGATATGTCAAAACATCTGATACACTACAAACATATTTCTGTTGAATTTTGCATTTTGAATCTTATCTATTTTATTTCAGTATATAAAGTGTTCATTCATTACTTTATTAATGAAACATATCAACTGAACAACAATTAAATAATAGGTATTTTGCAAGGTGATGTGAGAGAATAATCATAGGTTCTTGTTCTCAAGAAACTTGTTGTCCACAAGAAGAATTGAGGCTGGTCTTTGAAATCCCTATGGTAAAACTGTATCAGTTGACTCATTTAAGACCACTTTTAACCCAAAAATGAAGCCCTGACATTTTGCAACTGCAAGTTACCTTAGAGATAAACCACTCCAAATCTTCCATATTACAGATAAAGAAGCTGAGAGTCAGTTGAAGAATTAATGCCAGGCCCCAGAGAGTAAAAGGAAGAGGTAGGTCTAGAATCCATTTCTCAGGTTCATAGTTGGTGTTCTTAGCCACCATGCCACACTGCCCCTAATAATGGACTCAACCAAAAGTACAGTGAAGGGCACTGCCCAGGCTTGCAGGCTTTCGGTAATATGTTCATGAGCATGTGTGAGGGGCAGTGCAAAGAGGGCAGCCTTCTCTGGGGGACACCTGCTCTGTCTGACATGATTAAAGATTCCAGAGGAAATTTCTGACTTTCCCTCTTTGAATATTTAGCATTCAAAGAATATGTTTTGTCTTTTGCTAAATAAAGGCTGAACAAATGGTAGTTGAACAGCATTAGGTATTTCTTCTTATTTAATTAGTGCACTTTTACTAAAATGAAACTCTCAAGTGAGAGATTATGCAAATTAGCTTCTGTACTGATCCAATAGCATTGGGGTGAAAAGAGCAAGAGCTTTAGAGCTAGACACCCCCAGGCTGGTACCCTGCTCTCATACATTTTATCTGTGAGATTTAGATAAGTCACTTTGCCGCTTTGAATCTTCATTTCTTCCTCTATTAAATGGAAATAATACATATCTCTCCTGCTGGGTTGTTATACAATTTAGTAATAATTATAATATGCATCTCTGTGCCTATCTCTAAGCTAGATGTTTTCTATACATTATTTTTCCATAGCTGTACAGTATAAGTAAAGCATATAGTAGAATGCTTGTCGCTGAAAGATATTTGTATGCTTCCTGTTACTACTTATCTAATCTTCCCTTGAAGAACTATCATTATTAATGCATTTTGTCTGAAAATCAGAATCTTATCTACTAAGACCTATAACAGACTTATAAATCCCACAAATACAACCAATCCATTAATGATATTGCTAGGGAATGGGGATGGCCTATGCAGGAGTGACTAGTGCTAAGTATGAACCAATTTGTGATTTTGCTGATGAGTCATGGGCATTCCTCCTTTCTTGTGAGGATAGTGACAATGTCTTAATTCATAATTGCATGCCCAGCATCAAACACTATGCCTGGGATATGATGGGCATTCAGTAAATGTATACAGACCTGAGGTGA
Source organism: Theropithecus gelada (assembly GCF_003255815.1). Classification (NCBI taxonomy): domain Eukaryota; kingdom Metazoa; phylum Chordata; class Mammalia; order Primates; family Cercopithecidae; genus Theropithecus; species Theropithecus gelada. Next base: position 75,646,857 of record NC_037682.1, on the reverse strand, counting down.
AAGATGTCTTTTTGGTGATTGGATCCCCATCCTTGGATTGGAAAAGTCTAGAGTCTGACAGTAATATTCTGGTAACTTTGGCCTGGACAGTCTTGGAACCAAAGCAATATTACCAGGGGCAGTAATTCCTGTGGTCACCAGGGCAAAGATTCCAAAGTTGGCCGGGTGAGGTGGCTCATTCCTGTAATCCCAGCATTTTGGGAGGCCGAGGCTGGCGGATCATCTGAGGTCGGGAGTTCGAGACCAGCCTGGCCAATATAGAGAAACCCCATCTGTACTAAAAACACAAAATTAGCTGGGCGTGATGGCGCATGCCTGTAATCCCAGCTACTCAGGAGGCTGAGTCAGGAGGATCAGTTGAATCTGGGAGGCAGAGGTTGTGGTGAGCTGAGATTGAGCCATTGCACTCCAGCCTGGGTAACAAGAGTGAAACTCCATCTCAAAAAACAAACAAACAAGAAAAAGAGTCCAAAGTCAGAATTCTAAATTCAAGAACATCAAAATGAGAAGTAGAAGGAAATATGGGAACCTAGTATGTAATTCTTCCTAAACTCAGTTTCACTTACTGTTCCATTAGGATTTTTATGTGGTTCCATGCTGGGACCAATAGATTGGAATGTTTCAAAAGAAACAGTAGGTATTTCCTCAAATCTCCTTTAGCTCTGATTAATGCACTCTTACTCTTGACACTGAGGCACACCCCAGATTCAATGTTATATCGTTTCAAAACTTCCACATAGGATCTTTTTAATTTCCATTTAAATTTGGGACAAGGCTTGCTGGGGAAAAACAAAAAGTTCCTCTCTAGAATCATACTTATTTTCACCTGTGATAAACCAAGTCAAAATTATCTGATAAATGAACACCACAATTCAAATGTATGGCAGCTCTTATGTCTTCTTGCAAGGATGTATTTTTTTTTTTTTGAGCTGAAATAATGTTATTTCCTCTTGACATGTATTTTGGGGTAATTCTTTAACATAAAACAGAACATCTTGCTTATATAATTATTATTAAGCTCTCTTATTAACAGTGTAATTCTGTGTTCTTTTTCTTGAATCTGAGCCTTTCCAGAGAAGAATTCTTCTTTTTAAGGCAGCAGTTCCCAACTGGACTGTCTCAATACACTGGTTTATGTCAATTTTATTCCAGGTGATTTTAAAAAGAAACATTTGACAAGCTTAAGCAAAATGGTAGTAATATGTCTCCATGGAATGGACAGCAGGGCAGGATTAGAGCTATGTGTCACCAACACATATTGGGCATAGGAGTGCCATCAAGACTCTCTCAGCCTTCCAACTCACCCTCTTCCTTTGGAGGTTTGAGACCTGTAACTGTGGACAAGTTCGTTCATGAATTAGTCTCTCAAAGCTTCTAATTAGTACATGTTGAACTTTCTGCTACAAGAGAAAGGTTGCCAAAATGAAAGAAGGATGAGAGAGAACAATGCAGGGAGGAAGGGAGAAAGGAAGGGAGGAATAAGGGAAGGAAAGGGGAGGTGAGGGAAGCGGAGGGGAGGGGAAGGGAGCGGAGTGGAGGGGAGGGGAGGGGAGCGGAGGGGAAGGGGAGAATGGGAGAGGGAGGGAAGGCCAGTCTTTGCTTCTTCTGGCTGTATTAAGTGCTCTCCCACAGAAACCAGGGTGCAGGTTTATGTAAGAACACAGCAATTCCTGTGAGAATTTTGATGTTGAAAGTTGGAGATAGGAGTGGGTAGTGGTACTAAGTAGACAAATATATCACCCAATGTAATGTGTTACTATTAATGAAGTAAGTTTTGCAAATTACTTTCTTTATAAATTGGGTCAGATTTAAAATAACTCTTTTATGGACAGCCCTTTCAATTGCTTGCATTCCAATATGTCTTTCCTGGGTAGGAGAGAAAAGGAACCTTATAGCCATCTTGGCAGAACTTTATTGAACTAGCCCCTAATTTCACGTGGGCAGAACCCATATCTATCTTTGTTAGCCCTAGTGCCTAGCAGAGAGTAGTGCTCAATAAATGTTTGTTTTTTCCTAATAGTTGTGGCATTTATTGTTTTAGGGATTGCAAATTATGATTTTTATAGTAACTGTCTTTTAAATTTTAACCATGGGCATGTATTTTAATAAGGAAGGAACCAAAGTAGAGGAAAAATGGAAAGAGTCCAATTCCATTTACACTGTACATGAGTACAATGATGTTGCAAATATTTCTATTAGTAATGTCACAAAAAAGATCAAGAAATAAAGTTATATGATGATACAAATGAAATTTGTAGGAATGATACTATTAAAATTAACAACAAACATTGAGATGTTCTATGTATTGTGACTTTAAAAGTATGTAAGTTGTAGCTGTTTCTCCCTCAGTGGCACATACTGACCACATTTTTATTTATTTATTTATTTATTTATTTATTTATTTATTTATTTATTTATTTTGAGATGGAGTCTTGCTCTTTCGCCCAGGCTGGAGTGCAGTGGCGAGATCTCAGCTCACTACAACCTCTGACTCTCGGGTTCAAGCCATTCTCCTGCCTCAGCCTCCGAGTAGCTGGGAGCACAGGTACATGCCACCATGCCCAGCTCATTTTTTGTATTTTTAGTAGAGATGGGATTTCACCATGTTAGCAGGATGGTCTCAATCTCCTGACCTCATGATTCGCCCACCTTGGCCTCCCAAAGTGCTGGGATTATAGGCATGAGCCACCGCACCTGGCCCAAAATTATTTTTTTAGCCATTGTATTGTTTCCTGTAAAATGGCCAGTTTTTTCAACCTTTAGATCTCTACTTTCACTTTAGACATGCTTATTAAAGAGCTTTAAGGAATAATACCACACGTAAAATAAACATCTACAAAATCTGCACATAATTTGCATTATTTTTGTCTTTAGTTTTTGGTCAAAATCTAGATCCAGTCATAGGAATATGGCGATATCCATTATGCTGGTTTGGCCAGAAACAAAATTGCCATAGCTATATAGTCTAAGGCATGGACCATGTGAGAAAGGTAGTTTTTAAACATCAAATAGCAAATGAGAACAGCTGAGAAAAAAAGCAAAATATGATATAATTGCATCAGCTTCTGGAGTGGAGTTATTTTCCTACTTGAAATTAATGTGTAGAATAAATGTGACATTTTATTTGCCAAGATATTTACTCTCTCAAAGTCCAAGTATCTTACATTAAGAATTTTGCTTACCACAACACATTGCTTCAGTTGACTGATTGTGAAGAAAGTGTTTATTCCTGGAGTTTTGTGGAAGAGGGTAGTGGAAACCTCTTCCCTACCAGAGAGCTGTTATTGCTGAGGAAAGGAAAGAAGCCCAGAGCCACATATATCAGAGAAAAATCCAAACACATGTAAAGCAACAAGGAGGAAAACACAGTGGGGAGGGAAGCAAATATTCTATACCAGCCAGGCCTTGAATGCTCAATTCTATCACTCACTGTCTATGTGGTCTGAGAACATTCTTTGTATGACTTGAATCCTTAAGACTTGTTTTATGACCCAGAATATAATGATCTTTGTTGGTAAATGTTACATATGCACTTGAAAAGAATATATTGTTGGGTAAAATATATATATATTATATATGTGATTATATCCTATTATACATATAAAATATATTACATATATATCCTATTAGTTCTGTATATAAAAACAATTGTATATATCCTATTAGAACTATTAAGATACATAATCTCCTATTAGAACTAATAAGATATATATATATAATTGTTTATTAAGTATTAACTTACACTGTCACAAGGTCCCACAATAGGGGGTCTGCAAGCTGAGGAGCAAGGAGAGCCAGTCCAAGTCCCAAAACTGAAGAACTCGGAGTCCGATGTGCGAGGGCAGGAAGCATCCAGCATGGGAGAAAGATGTAGGCTGGGAGACTAGGTCAGTCTCTCCTTTTCATGTTTTTCTGCCTGCTTTATATTCGATGGCAGCTGATTAGATTGTGCCTACCAGATTAAGGGTGAATCTGCCTTCCCCAGCCCACTGACTCAAATGTTAATTTCCTTTGGCAACACCTTCAAAGACATACCCAGTATCAATACTTTGTATCCTTCAATCGAAGCAAGTTGACACTCAGTATTAACCATCACAGTGGACAATTGTTTTAAGGAAGTTTAAATAACAAGAAAAAGGCTTACATATTCATCTGCATAGTTACCATTCCCAGGGTACTTCCTTTATGTATATCCAGACTTCCATTAGGTGTCATTTCACTTCTACCTGGAGTCCTTCCTTCACTATTTCTTTAAGTGCACATCTGCTACTAAAGAATTCTTTCTGGATTAAGAAAATGTGGCATATATACACCATGGAATACTATGCAGCCATAAAAAAGGATGAGTTTGTGTCCTTTGTAGGGACATGGATGCAGCTGGAAACCATCATTCTTAGCAAACTATCACAAGAACAGAAAACCAAACACCGCATGTTCTCACTCATAGGTGGGAACTGAACAATGAGATCACTTGGACTCGGGAAGGGGAACATCACACACCGGGGCCTATCATGGGGAGGGGGGAGGGGGGAGGGATTGCATTGGGAGTTATACCTGATGTAAATGACGAGTTGATGAGTGCTGACGAGTTGATGGGTGCAGCACACCAACATGGCACAAGTATACATATGTAACAAACCTGCACGTTATGCACATGTACCCTAGAACTTAAAGTATGATAATAATAATAAATTTTTAAAAAACAGTAAAAATAAAAAGAATTCTTTCAGCATTTTATATTTGAAACAAAATCTTTATTTTGCCTTTATCTTTGAAAGATATTTTATCTGGATATAGAATTTTAAGTTGACTCTTATAGTGCAGGTAACTTTAGAGATGTTGCCTTCACTGTTTTCTTACCTATCTTGTTTCTGATGAGAAGCCTCTTGTCATCCTTGTCTTCCTTGTTCTCTTCGCATGAAGCATCTTTCTTTTTCCTGGCATAAATAAATTTTTTCTTTTTATTAGCGCTTCTAATCTGTTTGATTATGATGTGTCTTGGTATATTTCTCTTTATGTTTCTTGTGCTTCTGTGGTATTAAGCTTCTTGGATTAAAATATTCATAGTTTTCAATAAAATTTGGACAATTATTGGTCATGATTCCTTCAAATATTTTTCCTTTCCTTCTCACTCTTCCTACACTTTGGAAACTCCAATTAGATGTATATTAGGCTACTTGAGGGTGTCTCACAGTTCGTTGATACTCTTGTCATTCTTTATAATTATTTTTTCACGGTTAGTTTGGTTAGTTGGTTAGTAACTAACTTGGTTAGTTTCTCTTGCTATGTATTTTATGTTCATTAATATTTTATACAGTGTTTAATTTGCCTTTAATTCTATTCAGCATACTTTTTCATTTTCAACATTGTAGTTTTTATGCCTACAAGTTTAATTTGGATTTTTTTATATGTTTCATGTCCCTATTTAACTTGTTGACCATCTGCAATACAATTATAGAATTGTTTTAATGTTCTTTTCTGGCACTTCTAACATTTGTGTCAGTATGGGTTGGTTTTGATTGGTTGCTTTTTTCTCCCCTTGTTGGTCATATTTTTCTACTTCTTTTCATGCTTGGTAATCTTTGACTAAATGCCAGACATAGTGAATTTTACTTTATTGGGGCCAGATATTTTTGCGTTTCTGTAAATAATGAAATGTATCATGGAACTGATCTTTTAAAGTTTTGCTGATCTTTGTTCAAGTTTTGCTTTTAAGTTTTTTTTTAGATGGGAGGGCAGCATTTAGGGGTAATTATGTTTTACTACTGAAGCAAGACTTTTCTGAATATACTACTTAATGCCTCATGAATTATGAAGTTTTCTAGTTTAGCTGATGAGAACCAGCACTAATCTCAGCCCTTTACAAATGCCAAGTATTGATCCTACTCATCCTTCAAAATGGTTCTTTCTCTGGCCTCTTGTAGTTTCTTCATGCACACAGATGCCAGCCAGTACTCTGCTAAATACTCAAGAGTGATTCTCAACATATTTCCAGAATTTTCTTTCCATGCAGCTCTCTTCTCTCTGATACTCTTTTCTGCAAACTTTAGCCATGTTGGTCTCTTCAGATTCTCAGTTCCATGTCTTCAACTAAGAGAGTCTGCCAGGCTTCCCCTAGGTTCTTTCTCCCTGCTTGATGGCCTGGAGACTCTGTCGAGGCAGTAAGCTGGGGCAGTTACCTCATTTGTTTCCCATCTACTAAAGATTCTTGTCCTTCATTGTCTGATGTCTGGTGTCTGGGAAATCATTATTCCCTGTAGTTTGTCTGATTTTATTTACTTTTGGTTTTTTGAAGCAGGAGGTTAAAGCTGATTTCTCTCACTCCATCTTGCATAGAAATTAGAGTTCCTTCTTTCATCTTTAAAGATGAAAGCTGCTCACTACCTATCTCATATACCCTTGGAGATGCTATGTCTCTAGCTTATCAGATGTAATTTAGGTTCAGCCAATCAAATGTACTTAGGCAAGTCTTAGAATATGGAAATGAGTTAGAAATTGTACTTCCTTTTCATCTGCTACTTTTTTCTGGCATACACAGTGGTTGTAAGATGTACTGGGCTTTTCTGAGCTGTGCTGTCAGAATCTCCATTCTTTAATCAATAATTTCACAAGTGCCAAGTGGTTGTGCCTAGGGCATCTACTTTTTAGCTGTGCTGACATAGGAACTGTATCACGTCCCTGGATCCAATCATTTTAGGCAACATCCTGATCCCTGGAGCTTAGCTAAAGTGTGCATTCTTGGAAGCAACAGCTCTGATGGAAGGTTCTTGATTACTACTTTCTAGTTATGGCAGAGGTAGCAGCTCATCCTGCAGATTTTGAATCACGAGAGTTTTGTTCAGTTCAGGATAGAGGGAACCTATAATACTTTAATGGTTCTGCTTGTTCAAGTCAGAATGACAATGTATAGAGGCCATCAGAAAACAGGCACTTACAAAGGTAACTTGAGAAATGATCAGATCACAGTCACAGCACATAAAAATTTTAAAAGGCTTTTTTAAAAAATCAGAGAATGACTATGTTGTATATCCTTATACATTCATTTCCAACCTTAAAAAATACTGTCTTATATGCAATATTTGTATTTTTATAGTTTTATTTATCAAATATACTTGGGATAAGTTTAGTCCCTACATATATAAAAATATCTTTTATACTCCCCTGTATTACCTGTAAAGGAAATTTAAATTGATTGAAGTATGTCTACATCATCTTTAAAATCAATACATGCTGATATAACAGCTATTTATGCAAAAGACGGACACTGTCATTTGAGTTTCACTTTTGACTTCAAAGGACCCTGCACCTTTCTCCATCTCCAGTTTCATAACTGGGTGCCTGTAAAAGAATGTGGTGAGGGGAGGACTTCTCTAGGATTAATTAGCGAGTTTAGAATAAGAAAATTAACATGTCTAGCATGCTTATTATGTGCCAGGCTCTGAAAAATGCTTTTATATATTACCCCATTTAATCATTACAACAACCACATGAGAAGGTTTTAACTATTTTACATATGAAAAACATGAGACTCAAAAGTTCACCAACTCAATATAGAATACAGCTAGAATTCAATACAAATCTATCCATATCCAAAGCTTGCTCTTTCCAATATGTTATACTACTTCCAAGCACTGCTGTAAAGTTAATTGTGCTCCTCCAGGACTGAACCATATATAGTTATCCTGTATTGGCGGACAAATTTATCCGTTGTTCATTCAAATGCACCCAGTCATACATAATCCCAGGGCTCAGTTTGCTTAGTATAAATAAAAGGTTCCTACATTTTAGCAAAAAGTGATGCTAAAATGAAAATAAATAACAAAATGCCCAATTACTGACAATTATCTACTCTTCTCAATAAAATGTTACCTTTTTTAGGTTAGATTTTCCTTCGGCTTCCAAAGTTTATGTTTCTAGAAATGAAGGTAATGATTTTTGTGTTTTTCTGGGACAGTGCAGTGTACTGTTAGTCTGTTCTATAAAAGAATAAGGTTGCATCATTCATCAGAATCATTTTAGTAGTAAATAGACTTTGATATGCAAAAGAAGAGCGTTCTGGACAGTCTCTGGATTGTATTTATGCCAAATATGTAATTATATTCCTCTGCAAATGAACTCAGTACTAAGACACTTATAGCCACATCTCTATTAGTGATAATTTGAGCAGTTATATGCCTAACTGATGACATAGAGATGACTAAGACCTGAATCTGACTTCAATTGGAGACTATAATCACCATTTTGGAATTGCTCTTTTGTAATCATTTTGATAGGATAAATCACATATTTCATGACTTCATAATTTATTTAGTCATAAATTGATTCTAATCATGTGAATCGGGCATATTTTTTATCCCTAAAGTAAATAAACAAAAAAGTTTATTAATTAGGTTAGATCAACATATCAATTAGTTGGGAAAAAGGAGTAAAACAGCATATCGTTTTCAAATCATAAAAAGCTACTAAAAAACTAAATGGCACATGAAACACTTAATCTGGCAGAATAATTCCAATTAACCAGAAAGCCTTAATGATGCTGTAAAATGATGGGGTGGAGGTAGTCTTTTGAAATTAGAAGAGTCAGGTTCAAGTCCTTAGTGTCACTATCATTATTTGGATGGTTATCAGGCAGAAGAGGGAGTGGACTTACTCTCTGTAACTAGAATTAAGGAATTCATTCAGAGTAAGAAAGGACTCTTGTATAACCAAGAGACCCAGCCAACAAAGAACTGAGTTGCCTTACTCAGGAGTGAGCTGCCTCTCCACCTCAGCAGATGCTCCCGCAGAAGCTGCGTAGCTGGCCATTTAAAAGCCTTTCCTTCAGTGGTTGAATGTGAGACTAGAGTTTTCCATAGACCTTCTGATTTTGGATGGCCTTACATCCTCACTGCTCATGTAGCTTTCTGGGGTTCTGTACTGAGTATTCAATTGCCTTGAGTACGGGGAGATAGGTCTACTACCTGCCTGTATCATCTTACTTTTTTCTTAGAAGCTCCTAGGTTTTATCTCTGACCCCGAAAGGTAAGAGATTTGATCCTGTTTTCTAGCTTTGTGACTTTCTGTCAATTTCCAACCTTCCTTTTCTCAAAATTTAACAGTTACACAGCTAGTCAGATTATGTCTCTTATCACTGACTCATACTCCTAATCTTCTCACCTGTATCTTAACTTCTCACATTCCCATTTCCATTTGCCATGCCCCACAAAGTCCTTAATAAGTGTCTGTAATAGATGACTTCAAGCCCAAAGGTGTGCTTTTCAAATATAAAACAAAAATATAAAATAATGAATTATAGTAAGTTGGAGTGAAGGTTATAAGATTCTTCATTTTAAACATTTTTAACATTTAAAAATGTTTACTGTATAAAATTAGGAGGGTACAGAAAAATGTAAAGCCAAAGATAACCCACTCATAATTCCACCACTGCAAAGGAAACATTATTCTTTTAGTATATATGCTTTGTATCTTTATATATATGTAAAATGAAATTACAATCACACCTCCATACAGAGTTATATTTTCTTTTACTTACTTAGCATTATATTGTGATTATTTCTCCATATTATTATGTATACTTTAGAAATGTGATTTTTTAAATGAGTACCTGATATCAATAAAAGATAAACATGAAATATGAAAATATTAAGATCAACACATCAGATAATGATGTTGACATTAGCCATTAAAATTACCTTTGATCCCATACCAATCTCTAGCATCTTTCTGACTATAATCAGCTTTCAATTTAGAATTTCTTACAGAGAGAATATGCAATGAACAGCTTCAGTCCGCTCATCAGTAATATTTCTCACTATATATAATAACCTATCATCGTGCTTATTAATGCACACGCCTCTCTTCGGCTGAATAACAGTAGTTTTATCTGCATAGTCATTATTTAATTTAATCCTCACAAATTCCTTGTGAGTAAGCAGAGTGGGTGATGCAATCTCTGTTTTAATGAGGAAAAAGAGGCTCAGAAAGTCACAAAATTGTTCAAGGTCATCTTGACAGCAGTGGATAACCTTTGCTATAAAAAAAAGGGTTTGAAAGTTCATAAGTGGAGGAGGTAGAATTCCGGCCAGATTTTTTTTTTAATTTTAGATTCCAGTGTTCTTAATATGTAATTCTTTGACCTCTTACATTGTATCTTGATTTAATGAACAGTTGCTAAATTGCTTGAGTTAAAATAATTGAATAAACAAAACAAATTTATTTCAAAAAGAAAAAAACCATAAATATTTATTTAAATATAGTGACTAGCTGAGCGCGGTGGCTCATGCCTGCAATCCCAACACTTTGGCAAGCTGAGGCAGGTGGATCACCTGAAGTCAGGAGTTCAAGACCAGCCTGACCAACATGGTGAAACCCCGTCTCTACTAAAAATACAAAATTAGCTGGGTGTGGTGGCGCATGCCTGTAATCCCAGCTACTTGGGAGCCTGAGACAGAAGAATTGCTTGAACCCAGGAGTTAGAGGTTGCAGTGAGCTAAGATTGCACCATTGCACTCCAGCCTGGGCAACAAGAGCAAAACTCCGTTTCAATAAATAAATCAATAAATAACTATAGTAACTCATCTGTCATTTAACCTAAGCGTAGATCCCCATACACTTTTCCTCCATTACTATTTACCTGAAGTTCTTCAGAATAAAATGATTAAGGAAATTGATCTAAACTATTAAGAAAAGTGTTTGATGAGAATATGTGTTTTCCTGAGTATTCTAAAAATAATAATAACCAGTAATAGTAATAACAGTAATGATATTCCTTCACATTTGGTTAGTCATTTGCAGTTCACACGGTGCTTACATTGTTTCTTTAAATTCATCACACAGATCCTGGGAACTAACAAGAATTTTCATCCTTACTCTGTACGTTAATGAACATCACAGGTCTCAGAGTTTTACCTGTGAACCTTGGTTGCAGAGTTTTGATGCCCCCCAGTAGACTCTTGTAATCAGCATATGAGTTTGAGGGGGTGTGTGTTTAAGGTGCTAGACTGATGGGACCCATAACTAGCGTACTTGACAGTGATAGATATTTAGAATAATAGTAACAAGTGGATATGAAGTAGTTACCATGTCCCAGACGCTGCTAAGTGCGTAAAGTGACCAGCCATAGGTTTAACTTATTTTTTATAGACAAGGCAAATAAGCTTAGTTCATTCTCTCTTTTCATGGGGGAGTGTGATGGAAAGTCTGACTCTCATTCAACATGTCCTCATGAAGCTAATCCCATGAAGCTGTCCTGTTTAAACAGATATCCCAGTTCTGCTGCAGCTTGAAGAATTTTTCAGATGGGATGAATTTTTCTGACTGGCTTGGCTGAGTCCTTCCACATGGCCCCTGCCATGGCAGAGATCTTCCTAATATCCTGCTTTGTTAACCAGTCCCCTGTCTAGGCAGTATTTTCATCTTTGTTGTGTGATGTGTCCTCTATTAACTCAAAATCCCCATTCTCCACTCTTCACTGCCTGACTTACAAGGATAACAGAAAATATCCCTGGGGTTGACTCTCTCTGCCCCCTACATTGGCATCGTATCCTGGAACAATCATTATATAACGGTCCTGGGTTTGCATCCCAGATCAGCTTCTTAGCCAGAGCCTTTTGTATAACCTAAAGCCACTTCACCACTCTGATCTTCAATTTCCTCATCTGTAAAATGAGGATTAAAATGTTGAAGAGAAAAAAGGAGATAATATATGTAAAGGACTTGACATATAGCAAAAAATTCAATAAGATGGCTGCTATTATTGAGATTTTTATTCTGAATCTTAAATCTGTACTCTTTCCATTTTTCTGTGCCATTCTGCCTGTCATATGCCCCCTGACATGAGCTTACTGACATAATTGTCAGAAATAGCACTGTGATTTATAATGGCCTTCAGAGACTGTCTTAAGAATTTAGATGTGCTTCATTGTTAAACGAATCAAATTCAGAATTGAAAAACAGAGCACAAAGCTTTCAATAGCAACCTACTTTTCTGTACTTAAAACAGATTTTTTAAATGAATTTATTAATGATATTTCTGGAATACTGGCATTCAAAGAAGGAAAAATCTGTACTTCAGATCTCTGAATGACTCTGATGGTCATACCTGAAACTGGGATGTTGTGAAAACCAACATTATTCCTTTGTGACAGTGATAAGTAATTTAACTCTTTCTGGGTTGATTTCTCATTAATAAATCGAGGAAACAGGAAAGTAAATGATTATGGAAGTAGGGCTTCAGTTTAAACATCTTAAGTCCTCTGATAGAGCAACACTGTGGGTAGGTCAGCAGACAAGAAATAATAATGAAACACAGTTGTGTATGCGATTATACAAAGCTTTTTCCTTCCATGATCTTTTCTGAACTCATGACAACCTGGGAGGGGATGAGAGAGAGAATTATCCATTGGACATTTTTCAAGCTTCTTGGACTCCTGTATCATCTGTCACCACTGACCATTATCACATTATGAATCTTCCTCCTCCCCTGCACTCTGTGACATTTCCCTCTGGTTATCTTCATATGTCTGCCCACTCTCATCCACAGTTCCTTGGATGACTTTTCCCTCTTCCTCTAAAATGTTGTTATTCTCTTGGGTTTTACCTTCAGCTTTTTTTCTTCCTTTAATCTCTAAGGGCAATCTCAGTTCACTAAATGATTTCCATTAGCTTTAATTTTGACCTAATTTGGTAGTTCCAGCCCAAATCTGTCTCCTGAGCTCCTGATATCCATCCCACTGTTACTGGACTTCTTAATTTGTATGTCCCCTGGGTACCTCATGCTCATCCTTTGCAAATCCCTCCCAGCCAAGTTTCTGTATCACTTTGTCTGGAGGAATGACAACACTTTCCATCCATTACCTTAGCCCAAATCCTCAGCATCATCCCTGATACTTCCCTTTCTCTTCCTATCCTCATTCAATAATTCACTTAACTCTGTTGATTCTGCCTCCTTAAAAGCTCTCAAATATTCATCCCCATGGCTACTACCTTAGCTCAGACACTCATCATTACTTGCATCCTGCTGCAACAGCATCCTAATAGTTTTTCTTGCTTTTGTTCTCTGCCACCTGCCAAGCCAATCATACCACAGTAAGAATGATCCTTGAAAATGCTCACCTATCTGTGTCCTTACAGACACCTTATTTACACATATAAGATCCTACACCTTATTTACATATATATGCATATGAAGAGAAAGAGTCCATCATTTCCTGTAGCAGGATACACAAAACACTGTCTAATCTAGTCTTTACTGCTTCTCTTCAATTCTTCAGTTCTTGACATTCTCAACTCTATTGCTTTGTATGATCCTTATCTAACCATATCTACCTGGAATGAATTCCTTGCGGTTTCTACATTTGTCAAAGTGGTCTCAGGTCTCTATACCTTGTAAAGCAACTCACTCTGCATGCAGCTACCAGCTTCTCTATACTTATGACAACCTACCCAGACAGACTGTGCTCCAGGTCCTGGAGGAGATTTCCTCTGAACTCTTTCTTCTTGGGTTAAGTCCTCTGTTGCAATCTATGCCTTTAGCACTAGTTGCTGAATTACAATTACCAAATTACTTTTCTCTTTCTCACTAGACTCTGCCTTACTTACCTTTTTTATGTCCAGCACCCCACCACCTAAAACAGTAAATACTTAGCACATGGAAAATACTTAATGTTCTTTGGATAAAATAGCATTTTATTGTTGGGAAAACCAAGACAGAGAAAGGCCAAAATCTTCCCATGAGTACATGGTATAGGCAAAACCAGGTTCCCAATCTTCCAATTCTTTCTCCAACTTTTTTATTCTATTGCTATTTCTGTAAAACAGTAGCCTTAAACATAGACCAAAAAGGGGCTTTTATAAACAGTTTCGTTTTAAGTCCATGAAACCTCTGCAAAGAAAACATGACTTGGCGAAGTCAAGAAAATATTCTGCTTAGATATGACTCATCCTTGTGCCACGCTTCTGAGGTTGAGAATGCTGAGCTTTGTCATCCCTGTTTACTCCAGGCTTGCAACGTGTCACCCAAAACTTAAGAATTAGATGGCTCCTTCCTGTTTATGTCTGTTTCCATTTCTAGGAGGTGATGATTTTCAATTGGATTAACTGTTCCTGTGCAAAAATCATTACCCCTCGAGATGGAGTCAGGATAGGGTAAATAGCTCATCCCAAGTATTATCATAGCACTAAAATAAGTGTATGTACTTTCTAGTGATGATAATAGACTTACTAGTTTTTTAGGCACTGTTTTCAGAAATTTGCATACAGTATTTTATTTACTCTCATATAAGCTTTACCATAAAATAAATTGCAAATACCTACTGTGAGATGTTCTGCTGCTATGAGGCATTTAACAGATTGTTTTTGAATGAAAAAATGTTTCTAGCATTGTGGAGAGTGAGGATGCACACACACACACACACACACACACACACACACACACCATGCCCTCTGCCCTTAACTTTTATCTAATTGGGCAAATTGGTCTAATATATAAGGAACAATTAGAGACAAAGAGAATTATTTCTTTAACACTTTTGTGCTAGACACTATGTTAAATACTATATATAATTGTGTGGTAGGTGTATTTAAATCTTCACGGGAACCCTATGAGGTTTTCTAGGTGGTCAAGTGTAGACAGAGCCAGAATTTAAGTCTAGCCTGCTTGGCTCTTCCAGTTCCATCACATGACATTTAAACCAAATGAGATCACAAAGGAATGCAGAGGGCAGGGGAGAAGGAATGAAATTGCCAGAAAAGACTTAGTGGGTCCAACATGAAAATGTGATTGGGAATGGATGGGCAGAAAGGAGGGAATTCAGGAGCTGAATTCGGGAATTCAGTGGGAGCGCAGTCTTCAGGACAGGCACCCACAGATAGAACAAAAGGTTACTGACCTATTAGGAAAATGGATCTCATTCCTCTGTATCCAGTATCTGTCATCACTGGGCCTGTGGTTTTTCACCAGATGCTCCTGTGTAATAACTGAGCAGTTATCTTTCAACTTTTATACAATGACTAAAAGGTGAATTTTAAGCCACACATTTCTTGTGTATCCTTCCTCTGGGAAATTATATTTCTAGGAAAGTCATTTTGTACTAGAAATCAATATCTTAAATATCCTACTGGGTGCAACCCACTGCCCTGAAAATGCCATTATTTATTAATCCAACCAGCAGGACTTCATGAAACAGAAGGGATGATGTTGCTAGTGCAGAAACTCTCTCATTGGCAAGTAAGGGCCTGCATTATGGCATACAGAAAACAGGTATACTCTTCTGGACTGGGAACCAGACTACCTAAATTCAGTCGTGGCTTTGCACTAAGTACAGTTATTGAAATATTCTTGAATAAGTGTCTTTACGTTGCAGAACCATTCAACAGTTCTCCTACCTGTGAAATGTCCAAGTTGGAGTAACTCAGAGTATCCTAAGACGTCCTCTTCAAAATCATTTGTTACAGTGTTTGTGAAACAATTGCATAGTATATACCCTTCTTGTAGATTGACAGTGCATTAATATCTCTGATGGCCCTGTAGAAAACAAACCAATTCAACACTAATTAATCCAACAGTTAAATAATTATTTGATAAAACATACTCTGGGAAAAATTTCACTGTGTACTCTGCACTGAATAGAAATTTCTGGCAGTTCTGAGAAAATTCAGTTTGCTTTCAAATATGATTTTAGGTTGCCTCTATCATATTCTCAATTGAAGTTACTGACATTTTAAAACTGCACAAGGACTTCATAAAGATACTGTTATATTATCCTGACTGCCTTTTTCTCTTTCCCCAGTGTTCTGGTGCAAATTAAAGTGTTTTACATAACTCTAAAGGTAGTGAAGTGGGAAGAAGAGAAGATATATTGTTTTTGCTTTGTTTGCTGAGTGAACAGTTTGAGGTGTGAGTTAAGGATGCAGATATCCATCCTTCTGGGAGCTTCAGATTGCAGTCTGAACTGATTCTTCAGCACAATCGTCATATTATAACCTCAGTACTCAGTAACAGAGTACTGAGGTGGCCTTTGGATTTGTAGTCTTAAAGTCAAATTATAGAAATATAATTATCTTATCATGAGGGATTGTACCAGGAACTATGCTAGTGAATGGCAGCGTGACAGTCATTAAGAAAGGTGCCTGCCCTCAAGGAGATCACAGTCCAGTGAGGGAAACAGATAAAGAACTGCACTATTATAATACAGTTATGTAAATTATTTGAATTAGGTCACACATGAAGTGCAATGGCAACTTGGAATGAAGTTCTTTGTAAACTATGACTAGAAGATATTTGCAAGTCCCCTTCTTTGATCCAATCAGTGCAGAAAAAAAAGGAAATTCTTCTTGTGTTTGTTTGTGGCTGATTAACTTTCTGTCTCGACCAGCATAATGATCATGATGATGATGAATGAGGAGGCATGATAAGACATTATGAGAGATGGAACAATTTTATTTAATCCATGTTGTAAGATCATCAATCTTCTCTAAACAAGTAGATAACCCACTAATAATAAATGCAAAAAATCATTCACTCATATAACTTTCTTAAAAGAATTTTATCAGTGGATGGAGGGTGAGATCCCTCAGTAAAACCCAGAAGCATAGGTACCAGAATTTTTCACTTTGCATCCCCATATGTTACGTACCAAAGCAGCAGAATTTCCCCTAAGGAATTTTGGGTTATTATGAACAGTTAAACAGAAAATGAAACTAAGATCCTGGAGTGAAATGTCCAATTTACAGGTAGCAACCTTGTGAAGCAATGAAGGGATGTGTGTCTTAGGCAAGGCCACCAGCTAGTCAGGGACAGAGGCAAGACCGAGATCTAGGGCTCCTGACTCCCCATTCCAGTGCACTGTATCATGATCCTTTCTGTGGTATCTCAGGACACTTGTGAATATTTTCAATTTTCATCTAATGTATTTAACATTTTTCTAAAATAAGTAATTGGGTGGAAGTTTAAAAAGAATCCCTAACTAATACCTTACCTTGTCACAAGAGGACATTCATACATTTCAAATTTATTATATCCAACATAAACATATCCACCAATGATTTTATCATAGAAAACCAAAAAAAAAAAAAAAACACATGAAAAATTAGGATCATATTACTGATTTCCAGTAATATATTGGAATAGGCCCATGATGAGCAATTGAAAAATTCTGGCCAACAGTCTAATTATCTGCTATTTGATAAAAAATAAATCAAAACAATGGATAATATCACTGTCAGTTTTCTCTCAGACAAATTTCAAGAACCCAAATGCTACGAAGACAGTGAAGTGCTTGAGACTAATGTGAAAGAGACATTGAAATAAGATGAACATTATTTAAACAGCAACCCTATACCATGCCAAACATTTGGTAAATAAATACAATCTCATTGAGTCCTCACAATGACTCTGTAAGATAAGCTCTCGTTTTTAAGCAGATGGATCTTGGCTAATGCCTCTCTAGGCTTTAATTTCCTCATCTATAAAAGACAGATTTTTTTAACCCTACTCCCTTGTAGGATTCTTGAGTTCTCCCTTGAGAACTCAAGATAATGCCTGTGAAGAACTTAGCAGAGGACCCAGCACCTAGTAGTTGCTATATAAAAATAGTTTTTAACATGATTGTACTCCTCAGTCCCATCATTAAGTTTTACAGAAAGTTGTGTTTTAGAATTTACTTCTGCAACTTTTAGAATGTAGAGAGCAGGTAAGGTGAAGCATGAACTTCCAACACCCTCACCTGTAGCTATGTTAACACTTCCAATGACTTTTCTTGATTAAGAAACCATGTCAGAAGCATCCCAAAGTCCTGTGGATTTTATTTGCAAGACTCTTCACTCCTTTAGTAAGGGGAGGATCAAAGAATAATTTTTTAGAAGTTTCAAAGTTAAAGCCAGTAGTAAAGAATTAGGGAAACAGAAACAGAAACATTACTGCCAACTCCCCATGTGCAGAGAACAACCTACTAAGGAAATCTTAAGACCAGATGCAGATTGGTAAGGTGTTCCAGAAATGTAAAGAAGTGGAGTTTGCCATCCAGATTTGTTCCATATTAGTTTAACCTTGATTTCTAATTAGAATAAAAAGTAATGTGAAAGAACAACAAAATTTTATAGAAAAAATCTGCTTCAACCTCACCAAGTTATATTTTCCTTAGCTATGTATTTTTTCAATATACTGAAAACACAGATTGTACTGATATGTACCTATTTGCTTAGAAACAATATAAATTCTATTGGCACAATAATAAAAATAAACCAGCAAAATCCAACCATTTTCCCTGTTCTTTAAATATTCTTCTCATTATTCAAATAAAAGCCTTAATAATGATTACCGATTATAGCCTTGTATTTCTATCTCAGACTTCTTTCCAGAGTCTCAATGAACTGAGTAGCTGTACTAGGATCATCACCATCTAACAACTTCCCAAGGTGGTCAGGGGTAAATGGTACCCCCCTGGGGCATCACAAGGTCAATTATGACATTTATGTGAATCAAAATGCTGCAAGGGGTGAGTCTCAGTGCACCACAGATGCTCCCTTAGTGTCATGTTCAATTAATGTAAAGCTTGTGATGATTCTAAGAGTTAAAGTGACACTTTTTATTATCTACAGTTTTATTATCTACAGAACAGGAATACTAAGGCCAGACATGGGGGCTCACGCCTGCAATCCCAGCACTTTGGGAGGCTGAGGTAGGCAGATCACGAGGTCAAGAGATTGAGACCATCCTGGCCAACATGGTGAAACCCCATCTCTACTCAAAGTACAAAAATTAGCTGGGCGTGGTGGCGGGCACCTGTAATTCTAGCTACTTGGGAGGCTGAAGCAGGAGAATTGCTTGAATCCGGGAGGCAAAGCTTGCAGTAAGCTGAGATTGCGCCACTGCACTCCAGCCTGGCAACAGAGCAAGACTCCATCTCAAAAAAAAAAAAAGAAATACTAAGTCCAATCTTGCAGGATTATTGTGTATGTTAGAAAAATATTATGTTCCTACTGCCCTACCTGGTACTTATTAGTAATTCAGTAAATGATAGCTATTAGCTATTTACATTATTATCTTTGTAATCTACCTTCTCTTCATCATCTTCTTTAGGTCTCAGTGTAAATCAAAGAGAATAACATTGCTTGTTCCAAAGGACTACCACAAAGACTAAATAACACAGGCGAAGGTGCTTTGTCAACAACTCTCAGCATTGTATGTGATTCTTAAAAATAATAATTAACAAACAGACTGGAGCCTCTGGAAAACTCTTTCCAGTAAGCTACAGTACAAATAATAGAGTCTATGATCTTTAAGGAAAACCAAAATTACTCTTCACTTGCAGAACTTTCAGAGACTCTTTCCTTGCAGTCTCCTTACAAATGACTGCCAGTGCCAGGATCTGAAGGTCCATGGGATGCAGCATGCACAGGTAGAGCACAAAAGAGAGGGAGCAGGCAATAAATAACTTACCACTAACCCCTCTGAGTCATGGATGGGTGGGTTTTGTCCTTCACATAGCCTCTGCTAGAACAAAGAAGGGGTATTCATGTATGGTGTCAGATGCAGGGTGATATGGTTTGGCTCTGTGTCCCCACCCAAATCTCATGTTGAATTGTAACCCCCAGTGTTGGAGGTGGGGCCTGGTAGGAGGTGATTGGATCATGGGGACGGTTTCTCGTGAATGGTTTAGCACAATGCTCTTGGTGCTGTTCTCACAGAGTTATCACAAGATGTGGTTATTTAAAAGTGAGTGGCACCTCCCCTGACCCCTTGCTCCTGCTCTGGCCTTGTAAGATGAACCTGCTTCCCACTCTCCTTCTGCCTTGGTTGTAAGTTTCCTGAGGTTTCCCTAGAAGCTGAGCAGATGCCAGCATCATGCTTTCTCTATCGTCTGTGGAGCTGTGAGCCAATTAATTCTCTTGTCTTAATAAATTACCCAGTCTCAGGTATTTCCTTATAGCAATGTGAGAATGGACTAATACACAGGGCAAAAAAAAAAAAAAATAGAACTTATTCTTAAGTATAGTTATAATCAAAGACCCTGTTTTATTGGTGGGAAATACTTTTTCCCACTCTTGACTTTCCCTTCCCTGCGGAAGACAATCCCTGATCATTCTACATAAGCGATAGAATGAATTAACAGATTGTAAAGTTAAGGTGCAGAAATTGGACATATATAACCTAATCCTCTGTCTTGGGAGTAGCCTGAATCACTCCAGTTTTTAGTGGTTCCATAATCAGCCCTTTGTTTCTTATTTTGAGAAACAGACATTTTAGACTGAATAGAATTTCCACCACCATCCCCAACCTACTCCTCCAACACAAACTCACATCAACATCCACCTTTAATCTAGCTTTGACTCTCAACTCTCCATGTTTTCGTACTTTTCCTCCAAATGTAGGCACTCTTCAAAGTTCAAGCTGGCTGCGGTGGCTCACACCTATAATCGCAGCACTTTAGAAGGCTGAGGTGGCGGATCACCTGAGGTTGGGAGTTCAAGACCAGCCTGGCCAACATGGTGAAACCCCATCTCTACTAAAAATACAAAAATTAGCCTGTATTACAGGTATAGTGGTGCATACCTGTAATCCCAGCTATTCCAGAGACTGAGGCAGGAGAATTACTTGAACCCAGAAGGCAGAGGTTGCAGTGAGCCAAGATCCTGCCACTGCTCTCCAGCCTGGGCAACGGTGAGACTCCGTCTCAAAAAGGAAAAAAACAAAAAAAAGCACAGTTCAGCCCCCATCCTTCCCCTCTCTTTCATTACACTCTCTTGAACATTTCTTCTAATTTCACCATATGTCAGTAATGATTAAGTTTGACTACATATAAAAAGCCCAAAAATACCAAAATAGCCATGATTTACACAAGAAGTTACTTTCTTTCTCATATATAAGAAGCATCAGGGTAGGCTCTTCAGGGTGAGTATGGCAGCTCTACAGATTTACCAAGGACCTCCAGGTTCCTTCCAGTACTCTTATCTGCCATTCTTAGGGTGTGGTCTTTGTCTTTAGTGTTCAGTTTGGCTGCTGAAGTGCCAGACATCATTTCCTTTGCGAAAAGCAAATGGCATGGAAGATAAATATGACCTCTTCTTTTGAAGAAGACTTTCTGGAAGTACCATATACCCCTACTGCTTACATTTCATGTGTCAGGTTATAGTATCATGGATATAGCTAGATGCAAAGAAATATAGTCTTTTAGCTACATGGCAAAGTACCTGGTTAAAACTTGGAATTCTGTTAATTTGAGAGAGAAAGATAAATGGCCAAACATGGCTTCCATGATCAACTGTGGACCAATAACTTAAATCTGTCTCTAGCCCCAACCTGATCCTAAGTGTAAATTCTCATTTCCAGCCACCTGCTTGATTTCTCCACTAACACCACATCCAAAACAAAGTGCTTTCATTGAATCTCATGCCTAAAGGAATAAAAAGCTACTATGTACCTCAAGGCAGTTGATACGCACAACAGGAACAGTGAGATTATGTGAGTAATGCTCCCTTCACATGCAGAATGACAAATTTGAAAGCCCTGATCAGGCTTCCATCTACTTTTCCAGGCAGATTTCCCCGCTACACACCCAAGCAAACCCGCTAGACTCCAGAGATTCTGGACAATACATAATTTCCTAAACCAAGTGCATTCTTTTGTAAGTTGATGCCTTTGTTCATTCTGTTTCCTCAACCTCCAATGCTTTTATTTTCATCTTTCTTTGGCCAACTTGTATTCATTTCTAGGCTTGCAACAAATACTACCTATTCCATGAAGCCTTGTCTTGTTCCCCATCATTGGAATTAATATTACTTCTTCCATTTATTGAGCAGCATGTTGTTCATCATTCCCTTATGCATCTTTTACAGTATGTCTTGCCCTGTATTTGTGCACATGACTATCTGCCATGCTAGACAAGCATCTCGTTGATGGAGGGGGCCAGATTTTGCTCATACACACAAACACACACACACACACACACACACACACACACACGCACACACGGTATCTAGCACTGTTTTTTATGGGGAGTAGGTAGTTAATTCATGTATGCTGGGCAAATGGAAGTTAACATGAAAGTAGAAGCTTTAATTAGTCAGTCAACCTCTGAGGGCTAATGATGTGATCCTCCTCTCTGGGAGAAAAGATGCCCTCCAGAGGCAGAAATACAGTGGCAAGTTCAGACACGTAACACAAACAGATCTGGGTTCAATTCCTAATTTTCCCATTTACATGCTAGGTGAACTTGATGTCTGTGAACCTTACCTTTTTAAACTTGTAAAATAGGTAGAATGGTAACAAATTTACAGTGCTCTTTTTATTCAGTGCCAATGTATATAAAGTGCCTATTGTAGTGGTTGACCAATAGCAGGCATTCAATAACTGTTAGTTTCCTTCCTCACTTTCTACTCCTCTTGCATGCCATACTAACAGATAGTAGGTAGACTAGGGCATCTTTGCCTGAAAAAAATACATAACATGTATTTTCATGTTGTATGTCTATAAAGATTGACATAAGGCAATAAAATAAAAGTTTTTTCAATAAAAAATTGTTAAAATTTCTGACAGTTTTATCAAAACAACACTAAGGAATTATTTAAAGTGAGTAAGAAGATGTATTAAATGTGTTAGATTCTGAAAGCAAAAGTTGAGAGGAATGAGAGAGACAGAATAGCAAAGAAATATAAAATCCCAGTGGGAGATTTTGGACTAAGTAAGGGACTACAACTAAAGCCAATTTGCAGAAATTATGAACTATATGACTTTATCAAGAAATTACAGAAACCCACATGTCTGTGGATTATCAAACAAATTACTTCACTTGAATACGTATTTCTCTGCCTATTTTATAGATTCCATATTCTCCTCCTTCTTGGAGTTGGTAACTCCATCTTCTCTAACTGATGAAATCAAATTGAAAAAGGCCCCTTGTGGATATTCCTTCTTGCCAGAATTGATCTAAATCTGTCCTAGGCAATAAGCCTCTTCCTTGACAAACAGTCTGCCTTGATTAACTTCACAAGTTAGTTCCCTTAGAGCGCTCACCCATCTGTAAAACAGGAAATCCTCCTCCCCACCACCCCAGATTACCAGTCTGTAGGGCATTTCTTCAAAACCCAATACCTGCTTTCTTTTTGGCAAATTTGACGGGAATCAAGTATTCATTTTACTTAATTATTCCACTGCCAGTTGCTGTTATGCCTAAAACTCAAAGATGAAACACTTACAAGCAACATAAGCCTGTTTGCAGGTTTCACTTATCTATCATTTCTAACCTTTGATTCAAGACAGGAAGCACACTGGCCAAGTGTATTGCCATGATGTAGAGCCTAGAGAATTAATAATTCTTGGCAGTTTGTGTCAAATATCCCTGCTAAAATTGGAGGTAATGAGAAGTTCCTAAAGACAGATGAGATCTCAACTTTAAAGGTATCGCCCCAAACTTAGGTTACAGAACATTTTCCCTTTGCTCTGTGGTTAACTCCTAGTACCATCAAAAGCAGCCTGGGGTCTTGCAGAACAGGAACCTGTCATCTCATCACCCCGTCATTCAGAGTAGACTGCCCTTGTTTTTCTCTACAGATTGTACATGCTTTTATTGTTGCATTTAACAAACCAAACAGAAAGAATTTGCTTACAGTACTTTTTTGCCTATTAGTCTCATAAATTGTGTGAAGGCAGAGATACCATCTTGTTCATCTTTTACCTTCAGCACTGAACACACTATTTGGAGTTCTTAAGAAACACTTAAGAAATACTGGGGCCCAGGTGAGAAGAGAAAACAGAGAACAAGTAAAGGGACATAGGCCAATTCCAAGGTGGTCCCCAGACAACTATTATAATCATGGATGTTGAGATTGTGGAATGGAAAAAAGCAGTCATAGCTTTATATTATGGGCTGATAATTAGAGTTCTGGATCTTGCTGGTTTGAAGCACCACTGACCAGCGATCAGTTAGACAGCCTGAATGCCTTTTACCTCTGGTTCCTTGTCTAATCATCTTCCCCGCATCATCCCAGCTTGCCTTCCACTGGATGCTGACTTTTGTAGCAATAATTAATGTGGCTGAGTTTCTCTCATGCTTTCCTGCCCAATTTATACGCTTCTAGCAGAGCTGATTGGCCAACTTCAGGTTTCCCAATTACTTCCTTATCAAAGCCCAGCTTTTGCTAACCTGCAAAAAACGGTATCGGGCTAGGTACAGTGGCTCATGCCTGTAATCCCAGCACTTTGGGCGGCTGAGACAAGAGGATCACTTGAGTCCAAAAGTTCTAGACCAGCCTGGGCAGCATGGCAAAACCCCACCTCTACAAAAAAGACAAAAATTAGCTGGCAGTTGTGGTGCACACCTGTGGTCCCAGCTACACAGGAGGCTGAGATGGGAGGATCACTTGAACCCAGGAGGTGGAGGTTGCAGTGAGTCAAGATCACACCACTGCACTCCAGCCTGGGTGACAGAGTGAAACCCCATCTCAAAAAAAAAAAAAAAAAAAAGAAAGAAAAAGGACAAAACTGAAAATATGTATATATCAAATAGAAATCTCTCATTCTTTTTTTCTTCTCAGTAGAAACGTTTCCCCACCTGTCAAATTGCCCTCAGTCCATACACATGTTTTGCTGAATGTGCTGTTGATTTCCTCCTGGGAACTTTCTCTTGTTCTCTATGAATGTATCAAACTTCGAACAAGATTTCTCTTCTTCCAAGGAACCACCTTCTGCTTATTAATACAAACAGCCTCTGAGCAGAAAGAAGTCTTCTCCTCAAAACACGTGCCATAAATAGCTATTGAATTCTGTTGAGTGGCTGTGGTTACTCCTGTGAGGACTAATCACAGTTCCATCCTGCAAAGTTCCTGTAATTAGACTTTAGGACACCCTGGTGTTACTCTGGTAATCTCAAGGAGATTTGTTAAATTTGCTAAAAATGCTCCAAGCCATCAAGCTTTCATTTGGGAAACAAATAGATGTCTGTGAGATTGGAAATGGTTGTGAGATTGGAAACAGGTTTAGAGATGTCATGGTATCAATAAAAGAAGAGAAGATGTTCTTCATTTACAGTGTTTGGGAACTAAGTACTAGATTGAAGAGTTTCAAGCTCTGATTTAAGTAGACCCAAAATTCTTCTTAGGGACCTGAGGGATGCTCTACAGTTGGAGTGGAACAGAAACCAGAAATTCTGTTTTCCCTGTCTGCAATCACATGTTTTATTTTTATATTTCTAGAAGCTTCCTTTTGAAGAAAAAAAAATGATTTATTCTGGTAATAAAATTTTCAAAACATTGCCCATAGATTTTGGTGAGAGAAACAGACAGACTGACAAACAGATAGGTATTGGCCAAAGTAAATATCTGAGACCTCTGTCTGTCCATCCTATTGCCACTACTCTAACCAAACCATCATCATTTGGATTGCTACCTTTCACCACTACCTGGGATCTCAGCATCCTGTCTTGCCCAATCTATGGTTCTCCTATCCATTCTCCACCCTAAAGCCAGAAAGATCTGTTTTCAATGTAAATCTGATCATCTCACATCTGTTTAAAATCCCCAATGGCTTCCCATTACTCTAAAAAAAGAAAGTATCCTTCATAAGACCTACAGGATTCTCCATGACCTGGCTTCTTCTTCCCTCTGGTCTCATCTTGGAATGTCCCAGACATTGATCTTCTTTCAGGTTTGCCGCCTGCCGTTTCCCATTGCAGAGCCTCTGCCTGTGCAGCTCCCTCTGCCCACCCTCCTGCTCCTGCTGTGCTCAGATTAGACAGCAGCTCCTCTTGGAAGCCTTCCCAACCTGGTCCCTCCAGAATAGTTTCCATTTCTCTCCACGGTATACTCTCATGGATTACTTGCCCATCTGCTTTTTATGATGTGTTGTACTGGTAATTATTTCTTCTACATCTGTTTTGTCTCTAAATTCCAAAAGTGCCTTGTTTCTCTTTTCACACTGTATCCCCAAATACCTAACATCATGCATGGCACATAATGAGCATTTATTGAATATGACTGAAGCCATGATTGCATGGTTTCAGGCATCTAAAAGTTACACTGTATTGACTATTTTCAGAGCAGTCCTATAGTCTCTGACTGCTTTACCAACTGGAAAGAGAGTACTGTGGAGTAGAGCAAGACCCATTGCCCAGTGAGTCCAGCCCACATGGAACATCTTCTGCTCCAAGCTCACATAGTATTTATTGACAATAGAACCACTAGTCCCAGATCTGGCACTGAGGAATGACCAGGTAAATATTGTTAGATAGATCAATATTAAAATAAATGCAAATTTGTACTAAATCATTACTGCATCCCATAAAAGTCGAGTTGAAACATAGGTTTCTGTGCTGATACATATTATTATTGCAATTTTTCGTTTATCTATATACCAGCCTCCCTGATATAGGAGTTTTACATATGTTACCTCGATGAATTCAAACAATATCTATTCAGGCAGGATTAGTCTAATTTACAGAGTAGGAAACAGAATTTAAGAACCTTGTCTATAGCCACAGAGCAAGTAAATAGCAAAACAAGTGTTCCCAGGTCTTACAAATATTTTCCATTATCCTGTTGCCAGTATTCAATAAATTAATGAATGAATGTATGGATGACTTACACTAGGTGCATGGAAAAATGTTGCACCTTGAAAACTTAAGTGCTAAAGTTTAAAGACTATAGGCCCGGTGTGGTGGTTCACTCCTGTAATCCCAGCACTTTGGGAGACCAAGGCAGGAGGACTGCTTGAACCTAGGGCTTCAAGACCAACCTAGGCCAACAAAGCAAGACCTAGCCTCTACAAAACATAAAAACATTAGCCAGACATGGTTACTACTCAACTACTCAGGAGGTTAAGGCAAAGATCCCTTGAGCCCCAGAGTTTGAGTTTGCAGTGAGCTATGATTGCGCCACTGCACTCCAACTTGGGTGACAGAGCGAGACTCCATCTCACACACACACACAAAAGACTGTGCTATTGGCATACAATACTAATAATATTCACATAAACTATAAATACTAAAAGTATAAACATAATGTACTGGATCTCTTTAGGTTTTTCCCTCTAAATTTCTGAACTATTGGCAAATGCTGGGGACATATTCTACAGACATTTTATTCAATTAAATGAGCTACTGAACAGAACCTTACAGTGTGAAAGTCAGACTGCAGCACAGTATTTGAGCTATCAGCCCTTTTTGAACAGTCACTGAGGAAAGAGTACTAAAAGTGTTTGCAAAAATGTGTACAGGAAGGAAAGAGAATGATGGGGTGATTCTAAATGACTTACAATATATAACAGCACAGCAACAGCAGCAGCAAACACATACACATACACACACACACACACACACACAGACACACACAGTGCTTACTTCTTTCTTTATTTCAGGTACTGATCTGAGGGCTTTTCATCTATAATTCATTAATCTTCACAACAACTTGTGAGATAGTTCCTACCATGTTTAATTGAATCTAGGTTGTCCTTAATTGTAAGATGTACCCTATGTGTTACCAAGAAAGGAAAAATTCTGCCAATTAAATTATGAGATGGCATTGATGGTGGAGAAACATCCTGATTTTAGACATAAAAAATTTTTTAAATCTTTAAGTTGATGAAATACAATATTTTAATCCCATTTTACAGATGGGGAAACTTCAAGAGACCAAACAAGATGAGGCAGTTTTCTGAAGTTCAGACAGTTTGTGTTCTGAATTTAGTTCAGTTCAATTTAGCCTGGTTTTATGAGCACCTTTTCCTCTTTGCAAGGGATACAGAGGTAAGTAAGACTCCACCTAACTCTGATGAGTCAAGAAATCTAGAAGGAAAGATAGACCTGCAGATGAATCAACTGAAATGTAGCCTGCTAAGCACAAGAATAAGAGCGCATACAAGGTTGCAATGTGGCACAGAGAGTGAAAGAAATAGCCCTATCTAGATAGATTCAGGAAGGATTCCCAGAGAAAGTCATGGTTTTCAAAGAATGAAAGTTGCAGAATTCTTTTATAATCAATACTTCTACTTTCATAACAATGTTAGAAAAAATTCTTGGCCAAGAATTTGATTTGCACTGTATAAATTGTGGTCATGTGTGTCTGAAAGAAGAAAAGCTGTTCAGTGGTCCAACTCATGTGCATGTTTCCAATGAGACTTAGGAAGTGGGAGAGGCTGAAGGAAGGAAGCTGAGCCCTCAAGAATATGAGATTACTATTATTACAGAGGAGGCTTCCATTAAGAACATGGCTGAAAGATAAGGCTGCTCAGTAGGGAGGGGTGGGCAGGTGTGCTACCACTCCTCTACTAGTAAATCGTGATGAATCGTCTCTCCATTCACCAACTTCTTTAGAGACTTCCTAGGAGCACTACAATCCCTGAGCAGCACCCTATACTAATTCCTAACACAGCACATATCAGACTCAACTGTAACTGTATTTACAGCCTTTGCACTGGTTGTTCCGTCCTAGAGCACTCTTCCCTCAGATGCCTGCATATCTAACTCCCTCAGCTCCTTCAAGCCTTGCCTCAAACATCTCTTTTTCAGCGAGCCCTACCTTAAAAAAACACCCCATTTAAAAATGCAGCCTTCACTGCCACCGTAGTCCTACTCTATCTCAGAATCCTGATCCCCCTTACCATGCTCTATTTTTGACTTTTTCCATAGCAACAATCAACTCCTAACCTATCATACTATTTGCCTATTTATTATGTTTATTGTTTTTTGCCCATCTCCTCTTACTAGAATATAAAATCCATGAAGGCAGGAATTTTTATCTGTTTTTATTCACTGATAGATCCCAAGCTCCTAGAACCATCATTGACACATAGTAAATGCTTAAAAGTATTTGCTGAATGAAAATGAGTAAGTGAGTGGCCAAATCAATGTACCTTCTTACCCATATTCCCAACCAAACATCAAGCTGTGCAACTGTAGAAAGAAAGCCTTTGCTGAGTCCCAACAAACAATAGAGTGCCTGGCATATAGTAGATACTATGAAAATAATGTCACATTTAATATTTAAATGAATATTATCTCATTTCCATATGTGGGAGTTTGATTACATTCTGAACTCGATGCTTTTGCCTGGGTGAGTAAGGAACCATATGTCCTCTCTATCTCTAGTCAACAGGTGATATTGGGAAACTTTATAGGCATATGAGATTTAGAAGGGTGAGTTCCCTAATATCAGGTCTTCTCCTGCTACCATACAGCCTATAGTTTCCATCCAGTTTTCAGAAAAATCATAGGTAAAATAACAAACTCAGTATTGGGGCAGGCAAAGTGATTGCCCAACTTTCTGATATTGTGGTGTGTAAATTTCATTACTTATCCTGATAAGCTACTATGATGGTACTAAGGATTTGGAGGAGTGATTTCAGATGCTCTTGAATGTCTTTCTCCCATTTTTCATATACTCATGAGTAAAATGAGCTTTATCCAGCACCTCCGCTGAGCTAGGGACCGTACTAGCTTTATCATTTGTGAAGAGTGCTACTGGTTAGCAGAGGTAGACTTAATTTGTTTATACTCCAGTGAGTAACACTAGAACCAGGGTATAGAATTTGTAGGGGAAACAAATTAGATTTTTTAGACTCAATTAACAAATATTGAGTACCTACTGGATTCTAAAAGCTCTCATGTGTAATTCTCATAAGGACCCTGTTGGACAGGGATTCTTGCCCCTCATTTTGCATATACAGAAGCCCAGATACAAAGATATGAAGTAATTTGCTGAAACTCATACTGCAGCTTATAATAACGAGCTAATATTTGAATCCAGGACGATCTGAGTTTCCCATCTCATGATCTTTACATGAGTCATGCATATGTAAACTTAAATGTTTTAATGATAATTGTGTATTAGCAATAATAAAATTCCATGCCAGGATATTTCTTCTTTTTCCCACCCCAAGTTTACTAACTAATGGCAGTAAGATACTGAAAGGTGAATATCAAAGCTTGATCTACATTTTCAGCTCAATTCAGAAATAAAAGACCATAATCAGGGCTGTGTCAGTCTCTCTGAAATATCTCAGTTAACATATCTCAATTGCCTAATACACAGACCCAGAACATAAGAGCTCTTGAAAGTGTCATAAAACCTGGGCTGTTCATCCAAGCCATCTTCCTCTTACCCACATTTCATTTTTTGAGTAGCCAGCTGATGGCATTTGGGGGAAAGGAAAATGATTTTAAGATGATTAATCTTTGCAGCCTCACCCAGCCCTGAAACCTGAAATGCCATTCACTGTGGTCCAGTGAGTTCTGGCTCTGCATAAGTTCAGATTTGCCTCTGTTTCCCTCAGATAAGAGACTTATCAGTCAACACTGGAGGGTCAACCAATCTGATAGACTGCCAGGACAGCCTGAAAGAGAAGGTGGGCTCAAGTGGGCCCCATCCCAGGAGACTCTGATGATGAGTTGTCCAAAATGATCAACATGCAAGCCTCCGGACATGTGAAATCTGCTCATATCACGTCTCTTGGGGAATCGGGAGCATTGAGGACTTAAGAGAGAGAAAGAGACAGTTGTTCCTCTGGAAGTTATGCTTCTCCCTTGATTATAATCAAAAAGCTATAGCTGCAGAGAGGCCCAAGCTGTAAGGACCTCTGGTTAGTGTCCAATTAGTTCTATCTGCAGTCATAACAGTGATTGCCTGATTTTTAGTAACAATAGAAATGGACATTTCCCAACACCCTCAAAACATAGAAGCAGTCTATTGTAATAAGAAGAGTATCTTTAAAGAATACAAATCTGCTTTATAAGGTTGATTAAATGGTATAACCCATGTGATACAATCCATGAAACATAATAAATCTTCCCTTTGACAGAATGAGAATAATGCCTACATTTTGGAAGCTATCTTTTGGGTCACAGTTGAATATATCCTAGAGAAATGCAGTTGGTCTATTAATTATTATAGAAGCTGAAGCCCATGGAGGTTAAGTACCTTACTCACATAGTGAATTATGTTGAAGCCAGGACTAAAATCCGCACTCCTCACTCCATCTAAACTTCTTTTTACTTCCAGGGTGCCTTCTCTGTTATCAAAACACATATTCACTAAATGTATGAGTGGGCGAGTGATTGTTTTTAAGAAGATAATACAAATAGAAAAATGTGATTTTTATAAAATAAGAGCAACTAAAGTTTAGATATCTCTGCTCCCAGTATCCTTTCCCATACCCCTCTAGTGAGAAAATGTTTTGAAGAAGTTTACTACATATGCATTTTTATGTCACATTTGAAAAATCACCATCCGTATTTCATCCCCCTTCCAGTACTTGTGGGACACTTGCTCATCTTTAGAGTAGAGAAAAGGTGAAATAAAGGAACTTCTGTTTTGCCAGTTATTATGTGAAATGCTCTTCCTTATATAATCTCATTGAATTTCTGCAAATATGTGAGATGTAGGAATGATAAACCTCATTTTATAGATAAAACTGAAGTTCAGATTACTCCACTTATTTTCTGAATGACAATCAGCTAGAAAGAGTGGACTGACTTAACCGTGTGTTTCTTCACTCCAACATCTATGCTTCTTGCACTGTTCATATGTGCTTACCTTGACATTGTGAAAATGGTTCTTATGTGTCCAAGCCAGGCACAGTGGGATGGAGCAGAGAGCAGACTTTATTTCTGTTGCTATTGTTCTTTCTCTTGCTGCATAGAAAGGGGAGGACCAGGTCTCCTCTAATCAAGCAGAGGCCTCAACTTCAAGAAATGAAGGAAATTGAGTCAAAGCACTCTGTTCCTTTGGTCTTAATGTTGTCAGAGAAACAAAGGCCTCCCTAGACCAAACAAGTTCACAGCACAGAAAGGAATAATATGCTGATTCATTTGTTCATTTATAAATCCATCTGTGAAAATTCTGTGCTGAGGCTTGATCTGGGAGCCCCTGGTGTTGTTTCTGATGTAGTAAAGGAGATGAGACATATTTTCACTCAAGACTAGAAGTTGTAGGCTTCCCAGAGAGGTAAAAGAGCAGAGTGATTTGAAATTTTAGAGAAGGAAAGGGCTGCTTCTTCTGTATCTCAGCTTCTTTATCCTAAAATCGGGAAAACTATATTTATCACATAAGGTTTTTGTGAGAATTAGAATTAAAACCTTAAGTTCTTAAGTTCTTTATCTACAAAGTAAAAATAATCATACCTATATCTCAAACTATTTACAGGGATTCAATGAGATGGAATTACATAAATGTACTTTGCACACAACCTGGCCAATAACAGGCACTCAGTGGGTTGTTGTTGTTGTTGCTGAGTAGTTGTTTTATTCCAAAGAATCTTTGACAGAATCCTCAAACTGGTGGCCCTTGTCTTTTACCTGTCCTCTATTAAAGCTGCATGTTGTTTCTTGCCCTCTGTTTTAGCTTTACATTACTGCTATGACAAATTTGCTTCCTCCATTTTCAAATCTTAGCAATGGCACTCAAGTCCTTTTCATGTTTCATCTCTATTCTGCCTTTCTCTTCTAGTTTTAAGGACACATGTGATTAGATTGGGCCCACCCACATAATCTAGGATAATCTCCCCATCTCAAGACCCTTGACCTTAATCACATCCACAAATGGCCTTTGCCACATAAGGCTCTAGAGATTAAGGTTCTCTTTGGAGAACCATTATTCTTCCTACCACAGTCTGCCCTCTGACCCCCAAAGATTCATCTTTTCACATAACTACAGAGTGTAATTCTACTAAGCTTCCCCCCACTGTATAACCAGGATCCCTTTCCTACAGTTTCCAATAACATGCTTCTCATTTCCATTTGAGCTATCACCCTCAGCATTCTCCAAGTCCAGATTTCTCTAAGAAGTTTTTAAAGCTTCCCTGGAAATATCCTTAAAGTCTGTATTTCTGCGAATCTCTTCTTAGAATCAATCTAGGTTTTTTCCTATCGTGTTCCTCAACATTCTTCTAGCCTCTGCCTACTTCCCAATTCAAAAGCTATTTCTACACTTTTAGGTATTTGTTACATATACTTCTGGTACCAAAGTTGGTATTAGTTTTCTATTGCTGCCATAACAAATTATCACAGACCTAATGACTTAAAACAATACAAATTTATTATCTTATAGTTCTGTATGTCTGGTACAGATCTCACCAGAATAAAATAAAGCTTTCAGCAGTCTGTAGCCCTTCTGGAGGCTCAATAGGAGAATCATTTCCTGCTCATTCAGGTCATCATATGGTTGTAGGACTAAGGTGTCTGGTTTTTTTTTTTTTTTGAGACGGAGTCTCGCTCTGTTGCCCAGGCTGGAGTGCAGTGGCCAGATCTCAGCTCACTGCAAGCTCTGCATCCCAGGTTTACACCATTCTCCTGCCTCAGCCTCCCGAGTAGCTGGGACTGTAGGCGCCCACCACCACACCTGGCTAATTTTTTGTATTTTTTAGTAGAGACGGGATTTCACCATGTTAGCCAGGATGGTCTCGATCTCCTGACCTCGGTATCCACCTGTCTCGGCCTCCCAAAGTGCTGGGATTACAGGCTTGAGCCACCGCACCCGGCTGGTTTTTTTTTTTTTTTTTTTTAATTGTATTTTAAGTTCTAGGGTACAGGGGCACAAGGTGCTGGTTTGTTACATATGTATACATGTGCCATGTTGGTGTGCTGCACCCATTAACTCGTCATTTACATTAGGTATATCTCCTAATGCTATCCCTCCCCTACCCCCTCTCCCCACCTCACAACAGGCCCCAGTGTGTGATATTCTCCTTCCTGTGTCCAAGTGTTCTCATTGTTCAATTCCCACCTATGAGTGAGAACATGCGGTGTTTGGTTTTCTGTTCTTGCGATAGTTTGCTGAGAATGATGGTTTCCAGCTGCATCCATGTCCCTACAAAGGACTCATCCTTTTTTATGGCTGCATGGTATTCCATGGTGTATATGTGCAACATTTTCTTAATCCAGTCTGTCATTGATGAACATCTGGGCAGGTTCCAAGTCTTTGCTATTGTGAATAGTGCCACAATAAACATACGTGTGCATGTGTCTTTATAGTAGCATGATTTATAAACCTTTGGGTATATACCCAGTAATGGGATGGCTGATTCAAATAGTATTTCTAGTTCTAGATCCTTCAGGAATCGCCACACTGTCTTCCACAATGGTTGAACTAGTTTACAGTCCCACCAACAGTGTAAAAGTGTCCCTATTTCTCCACATCTTCTCCAGCACCTATTGTTTCCTGACTTTTTAATGATCACTGTTCTAACTGGTGTGAGATGGTATCTCATTGTGGTTTTGATTTGCATTTCTCTGATGGCAAGTGATAAAGAGCATTTTTTCATTGGTCTGTTGGCTGCATAAATGCCTTCTTTTGAGAAATGTCTGTTCATATCCTTTGCCCACTTTTTGATGGGGTTGTTTGTTTTTTTCTTGTAAATTTGTTTAAGTTCTTTGTAGGTTCTGGATATTAGCCCTTTGTCAGATGAGTAGATTGCAAAAAATTTCCCCCATTCTGTAGGTTGCCTGTTCACTCTGATGGTAGTTTCTTTTGCTGTGCAGAAGCTCTTTAGTTTAATTAGATCCCATTTGTCCATTTTGGCTTTTGTTGCCGTTGTTTTGGTGTTTTAGACATGAAGTCCTTGCCCATGCCTATATCCTGAATGGTATTGCCTAGGTTTTCTTCTAGGGTTTTTATGGTTTTAGGTCTAACATTTAAGTCTCTAATCCATCTTGAATTAATTTTCATATAAGTTGTAGGGAAGGGATCCAGTTGCAGCTTTCTACTTATGGCTAGCCAGTTTTCCCAGCATCAATTTTTAAATAGGGAATCCTTTCCCCATTTCTTGTTTTTGTCAGGTTTGTCAAAGATCAGATGATTGTAGATATGTAGTATTATTTCTGAGAACTCTTTTCTGTTCCATTGGTCTGTATCTCCATTTTGGTACCAGTACCATGCTGTTTTGGTTACTGTAGCCTTGTAGTATAGTTTGAAGTCAGGTAGCGTGATGCTTCCAGCTTTGTTCTTTTGGCTTAGGATTGTCTTGGTAATGCAGGGTCTTTTTTGGTTCCATATGAACTTTAAAGTTGTTTTTTCCAATTCTGTGAAGAAAGTAATTGGTAGCTTAATGGGGATGACATTGAATCTATAAATTACCTTGGGCAGTATGGCCATTTTCATGATATTGATTCTTCCTATCCATGAGCATGGAATGTTCTTCCATTTGTTTGTTTCCTCTTTTATTTCATTGAGCAATGGTTTGTAGTTCTCCTTGAAGATGTCCTTCACATCCCTTGTAAGTTGGATTCCTAGGTGTTTTATTCTCTTTGAAGCAATTGTGAATGGGAGTTCACTCATGATTTGGCTCTCTGTTTGTCTGTTCTTGGTGTATAAGAATGCTTGTGATTTTTGCACATTGATTTTGTATCCTGAGACTTTGCTGAAGTTGCTTATCAGCTTAAGGAGATTTTGGGCTGAGACAATGGGGTTTTCTAAATATACAATCACGTCATCTGCAAACAGGGACAATTTGACTTCCTCTTCTCCTAATTGAATACCCTTTATTTCTTTCTCCTGCCTGATTGCCCTGGCCAGAACTTCCAGCACTATGTTAAATAGGAGTGGTGAGAGAGGGCATCCCTGTCTTGTGCTAGTTTTCAAATGGAATGCTTCCAGTTTTTGCCCATTCAGTATGATTTCTGAGAACTCTTTTCTGTTCCATTGGTCTGTATTTCTGTTTTGGTACCAGTACCATGCTGTTTTGGTTACTGTAGCCTTGTAGTATAGTTTGAAGTCAGGTAGCGTGATGCTTCCAGCTTTGTTCTTTTGGCTTAGGATTGTCTTGGTAATGCAGGGTCTTTTTTGGTTCCATATGGCTGTGGGCTTGTCATAAATAGCTCTTTTTTTTTTTTGAGATGGAACGTATTTTGAGATACGTTCCATCAATAGCGAATTTATTGCAAGTTTTTTTAGCATGAAGGGCTGTTGAATTTTGTCAAAGGCCTTTTCTGCATCTATTGAGATAATCATGTGGTTTTTATCTTTGGTTCTGTTTATATGCTGGATTATGTTTACTGATTTGCATATGTTGAACCAGCCTTGCATCCCAGGGATGAAGCCCATTCGATCATGGTGGATAAGCTTTTTGATATGTTGCTGGATTCGGTTTGCCAGTATTTTATTGAGGATTTTTGCATTCATGTTCATCAGGGATATTGGTCTAAAATTCTCTTTTTTTGCTGTGTCTCTGCCAGGCTTTCTTATGAGGATGATGTTGGCCTCATAAAATGAGTTAGCGAAGATTCCCTCTTTTTCTATTGATTGGAATAGTTTCAGAAGGAATGGTCCCAGCTCCTCCTTGTACCTCTGGTAGCATTCGGCTGGAATCCATCTGGTCCTGCACTTTTTTTGATTGGTAGACTATTAAGTATTGCCTCAATTTCAGCACCTGTCTTTGGTCTATTCAGGAATTCCAACTTCTTTCTGGTTTGGTCTTGGGAGGATGTATATGTCCAGGAATTTATCCATTTCTTCTAGGTTTTCTAGTTTATTTGCACAGAGGTGTTTGTAGTATTCTCTGATGATAGTTTGTATTTCTGTGGGATCGGTGGTAATATCTCCTTTATCATTTTTTATTGTGTCTTTTTGATTCTTCTCTCTTTTCTTCTTTATTAGTCTTGCTAGCGGTCTATCAATTTTGTTGATCGTTTCAAAAAACCAGCTCCTGGATTCATTGACTTTTTTGAAGGGTTTTTTGTGTCTATCTCCTTCAGTTCTGCTCTGATCTTAGTTATTTCTTGCCTTCTGCTAGCTTTTGAATGTGTTTGCTCTTGCTTCTCTAGTTCTTTTAATTGTGATGTTAGGGTGTCAATTTTAGATCTTTCTTGCTTTCTCTTGTGGGCATTTAGTGCTATAAATTTCCCTCTACACATTGCTTTAAATGTGTTCCAGAGATTCTGGTATGTTGTGTCTTTGTTCTCATTGGTTTCAAAGAACATCTTTATTTCTGCTTTCATTTCATTATATACCCAGTAGTCATTCAGGAGCAGGTTGTTCAGTTTCCATGTAGTGGAGTGGTTTTGAGTGAGTTTCTTAATCCTGAGCTCTAGTTTGATTGCACTGTGGTCTGAGAGACAGTTTGTTATAATTTCTGTTCTTTTATATTTGCTGAGGAGTGCTTTACTTCCAATTATGTGGTCAATTTTGGAATAAGTGTGATGTGGTGCTGAGAAGAATGTATATTCTGTTGATTTGGGGTGGAGATTTCTGTAGATGTCTATTAGGTCCACTTGGTGCAGAGCTGAGTTCAATTCCTGGGTATCATTGTTAACTTTCTGTCTCATTGATCTGTCTAATGTTGACAGTGGGGTGTTAAAGTCTCCCATTATTATTGTGTGGGAGTCTAAGTCTCTTTGTAAGTCTCTAAGGACTTGCTTTATGAATCTGGGTGCTCCTGTATTGGGTGCATATATATTTAGGATAGTTAGCTCTTCTTGTTGAATTGATCCTTTTACCATCATGTAATGGCCTTCTTTGTCTCTTTTGATCTTTGTTGGTTTAAAGTCTGTTTTATCAGAGACTAAGATTTGCAACCCCTGCCTTTTTTTGTTTTCCATTTGCTTGGTAGATCTCCCTCTATCCCTTTATTTTCAGCCTATGTGTGTCTCTACACATGAGATGGGTCTCCTGAATACAGCACACTGATGGGTCTTGATTCTTTATCCAATTTGCCAGTCTGTATCTTTTAATTAGAGCATTTAGCCCTTTTACATTTAAGGTTAACATAGTTATGTGTGAATTTGATCCTGTCATTATGACGTTAGCTGATTATTTTGCTTGTTAGTTGATGCAGTTTCTTCCTAGCATCGATGGTCTTTACATTTTGTCATATTTTTGCGGTGGCTAGTACCAGTTGTTCCTTTCCATGTTTAGTGCTTCCTTCAGGAGCTCTTGTAGAGCAGGCCTGGTGGTGACAAAATCTCTCAGTATTTGCTTGTCTGTAAAGGATTTTATTTCTCCTTCACTTATGAAACTTTGTTTGGCTGGATATTAAATTCTGGGTTGAAAATTCTTTAAGAATGTTAAATATAGGCCCCTACTCTCTTCTGGCTTGTAGAGTTTCTGCCTAGAGATCTGCTGTTAGTCTGATGGGCTTCCCTTTGTGGGTAACCCGACCTTTCTCTCTGGCTGCCCTTAGCATTTTTTCCTTCATTTCAACTTTGGTGAATCTGATAATTATGTGTCTTGGAGTTGTTCTTCTCGAGGAGTATCTTTGTGGCATTCTCTGTATGTCCTGAATTTGAACGTTGGCCTGCCTTGCTATGTTGGGGAAGTTCTCCTGGATAATATCCTGCAGAGTGTTTTCCAACTTGGTTCCATTCTCCCCGTCACTTTCAGGTACACCCATCAGACATAGATTTGGTCTTTTCACCTAGTCCCATATTTCTTGGAGGCTTTTTTCATTTCTTTTTACTCTTTTTTCTCTAAACTTCTCTTCTCACTTCATTTCATTCATTTGATCTTCAATTACTGATACCCTTTCTTACAGGTGATTGAATTGGTTACTGAAGCTTGTGCATTTGTCACGTAGTTCTTGTACCATGGTTTTCAACTCTATCAGGTCATTTAAGGACTTGTCTATATTGGCTATTCTAGTTAGCCATTCGTCTAATCACTTTTCAAGGTTTTTATCTTCTTTTGTGATGGGTTCGAACTTCCTTCTTTAGCTCGGAGAGGTTTGATCATGTGAAGCCTTCTTCTCTCAACTCGTCAGTCATTCTCTGTCCAGCTTTGTTCGGTTGCTGGCAAGGAGCTGCATTCCTTTGGAGCGAGAGAGACACTCTGATTTTTAGAATTTTCAGCTTTTCTGCTTTGTTTTTTCCCCATCTTTGTGGTTTTATCTACCTTTGGTCTTTGATGATGGTGAAGTACAGATGGGGTTTTGATGTGGATGTTCTTTTTGTTGATGTTGATGCTTTTCCTTTCTGTTTGTTAGTTTTCCTTCTAACAGTCAGGACCCTCAGTTGCAGGTGTGTTGGAGTTTGCTAGAGGTCCACTCCAGACCCTGTTTGCCCTGGGTATCAGCAGCAGAGGCTGCAGAAGAGTGAATATTACTGAACAGCAAATGTTGCTGCCTGATCATTCCTCTGGAAGCTTCGTCTCAGAGGGGTGCCTGGCCGTATGAAGTGTTAGTCTGCCCCTACTAGGGGGTGCCTCCCAGTTAGGCTACTCAGGGGTCAGGGATCCACTTGAGGAGGCAGTCTTTCTGTTCTCAGATGTCAAACTCCATGCTAGGAGAGCCACTACTCTCTTCAAAGCTGTCAGACAGGTACATTTAAATCTGCAGAGGTTTCTGTTGCCTTTTGTTTGGCTATGCCCTGTCCCCAGAGGTAGAGTCTACAGAGAGGCAGGCAAGCTTCCTTGAGCTGTGGTGGGCTCCACCCAGTTCAAGCTTCCTGGCCCACTTTGTGTACCTACTCAAGCCTCAGCAATGGTGGGTGCCCTCCCCCAGCCTCACTGCTGCCACCTTGCAGTTAGATCTCAGACTGCTGTGCTAGCAATGAGGAAGGCCCTGTGGGTGTGGGACCCACTGAGTCAGGCGCAGGATATAATCTCCTAGTGTGCCGTTTGCTAAGACCCTTGGAAAAGCCCAGTATTAGGGTGGGAGTGACCCAGTTTTCCAGGTGCTGTGTGTTACAGTTTCCCTTGGCTGGGAGAGGGAATTCCCTTCCCCCTTGCACTTCCTGGGTGAGGCAATGCCTCGCCCTGCTTCAGCTCTCGCTCAGTGGGCTGCACCCTCTGTCCTGCACCCAATGTCTGACACACCCCAGTGAGATGAACCTGGTACCTCAGTTGGAAATGCAGAAATCACCTGTCTTCTGTGTTGCTCACACTGGGAACTGTAGGCTGGAACTGTTCCTATTCAGCCATCTTGGAACCACCTCTCATAGGTGCCTGTTTTCTTGATGGCTGTAACCTAATAACCATTCGCAGTTTATGAAAGCTACCATTTCCTTGGCTTGTGGTCCTCTTCCCCTAACTTTGAAGCCAGCAGTGGTGGATCAAGTCCTTCCCAAGTCACATCTCTCTGATCTACTCTTTTTGTCTTCCTCTTCCACTTCTAAAGATTCATGCAATTTGATTGGGTCCACCCAGATAATCCAGGACAATCTCCCGCTCTCCAGATCCTTAAGCTTAATCACATCTCCAAGTCCCTTTTGCTGTATGAGATAAAATATTCATAAACTCTGAGAATTAAAGTGTGGACATTTTGGGAGAGTGAGTTAAGGATATTATTTCTCCTACCATATCCTTGTTAACTATGAAACACATCAAATAATTTTTCCTATTCTTAGTGATACTGTCTCTCCATCCTCATCATTCACTGCTATCCTAGCTTTAAAGTGGTACAGCCAAAACTAAATTCCCTGGCATATATAGTAAACACCAATACTTTTAAGCTCCATGATTGTTAAATATTACCTCAATCTAAGCCCAAGGGGAGAGTGTGAGTGTTTTGAGCTGGAAAGAGTTGCTTGCAAAAGAACATAGAGGTTGGTATAGCAGGAAATTCATAGGTCTTAGAGGCAGACAGGATTTGAGTCCTGCCCCATCACTTGATAACTGGCATGACACTGAACATGTTGCTTAAATTATCCAAGTCTGTATTTCCTCTTCTATAATACAGGGCTAATATATGCATTGCAGGATAGCTGTGAGAACTGAATGTGTCCTCTATAAACTACTCATGCGTCTTTTTTGCAGGCTAGTCCATAGTATCACTATAAGTGTTATCATCAAGTCATGAAATCCTTAGGTATAAGATCTAAGTACAACATTTCTTATCAGGAATTCCAAGAATTCTGAGATTATGAACATGAACTTTTGAGTGAGACACATCTATCTATATTTTAATCCTGGTTCTGCTACTTACTATCTTATTTTCATTTCACCTCTTTATATCTCATTTTCTTTATGAGAACAAAAATGCTTACATGGCAGAATTGTTGTCAGAAATAATAACAAAGTGGAATTCATTTGTGTTGGATATTTTACATGTGTCGTCCCATTGTCATATCTCCACAGCACCCTTTTGCGTTAGTACCATTATTATCTGCATTTCCTAAATAAGAGAACGCCCATCTAAGGTAAAGTGGTTATCTAAGAAGTTAAGTAACATGCCCAAATTATACAGCTAAGAATGGCAGAACTGGGACATAAACCCAGGTCTTCTCTGTCTTGGAAGCCTGGCATATAATCCATATGCTATGTTGCCTACCCCATAAATTGAGTGAGACAATGAATATAAAATGCTTGCTGCATTGTGTAACACCTAAAAAGCACTATTTTAGTAGGGTACCCAGGTATCTCACAGCCATATTGCACAGTCATGAGGATGAGCAGCTGCTTCACTCTTCCCTTACTAGACTTCCCCAGTTGGCAAGGGGCCACCACACGTTGAAATTCAGGAGGGGCAGGAGGGATAGGAGAGTTATTACATTATTCATGTCCAATTCTACTTGTCTAATGGACTTGTTAAAAGCACCCTGGATGGAAAGTGTGAGTCTTAATGGCATTTTATAAAAGTTGCTGTGATGAATTAGCACATAAAGCAAATTAAAAACAGCTTATCGCTTGTTAAATTAGGTGATGGGGCACTGTAGCATTTTTCCCAGATGTGAGGATCCATT
Source organism: Theropithecus gelada (assembly GCF_003255815.1). Taxonomy (NCBI): domain Eukaryota; kingdom Metazoa; phylum Chordata; class Mammalia; order Primates; family Cercopithecidae; genus Theropithecus; species Theropithecus gelada. The sequence continues at coordinate 75,605,269 of NC_037682.1, read as the reverse complement.
AATATCCAAAGGAGCCAGAGGCTGCTGAAATGTGTCAGCTGCTTGGTTTTAGGGACCTGCCAAGTCTGAATAAATGTAATCCTAGAGGGGCAGATTGTCCAAGATCAATAGAGCTCATGGAAAGAACCTGTTGCTGAGCTCCTTAGGAAGGACACCTGCATCTAACAGCAGGAGTGGCAAAGTTCCCCTTAAGGACTCTCGGGAATAGAATAGTACAGGCGAGTGAATGCCTGACCTGGTAGAAACCTCCAGGAATAGTCCCCACTCCCACTTCAAATGGGAATGCAGAGACGTGAGAGAAGAAGGGCTTTCAAAAGCCACCTGAAACATTTTCACACACCTGTATTGAGGATCTACTTTGGATCCGGCACCCTACTAGGTCCTGAGGATACAGAGATATTTTAGATGTCTTTATGCATAGTCCAGAAAACAGCTTTTAGGTGGCACAATTGGCACACAGACCCCCTGATTCAAATTACAATATGTTTTTCAGAATAACAGTTATTATAATAATATCTTACATTTATTGAGCCCTCACTAGTGCCAGGCCAGTGTTACGATACTTTGCGTATATTATTTCATTTAATCCTCACCATAACTCTTTTGAGACAGATGGTGTTATTATTTATGCCAGTTTTACAGTTAAGAAAATCTGAGGCCCAGAGGGGTTAAGTAACTTGCCTAAGATCACATAGTTAAAAAATTGCAAACCTAGGCAGTCTGGCTCCAGAGCCTGCCTTCTTGGCTACTGCTTGTCAGCCTTTCTGTTGGTTTCTCTACCTCAACTTCCCATAGTTTACATCCAGAAGGAGCCTAGAGTCAGGCCAGCAGTTCAAGGACTTTGGAGATAAGAAATACTTGGACAAGGACTGAGCAGTAAGGGAGTTTCAGGAATTTAGGGAAGAAGTGGTTGTCAGCCCTGAAGGGAAGATTAAAAGTCTTTGGCACTGCTAGACTGTGAGCATGGCCAGAGGGCAACAAGCGGGGAAATTGAGCCATGTAATAAAATGGCCAAGAAAACAGAATTTGGAATCAGATACACCTCATTTTGTATTCAACCTCCACCACATGTGTTTGTGTGACCTGGGCCAGGCTCCTTAACTTCCTGAGCCTCCTTCCCTCATCTATAAAGTGGGGATACTAATTTTTACCTTTAGGGTTGCTGTGACATCAAATAAGACAATGACTACAAAGTTCCAGACCACCTAATAAGGGCGTAAGTAGTAGTAGCCATCATGGTTATCATTTTCCACACCTTATCATCACCACCTCCCAGGTTGAATGAGGGGGCAAGGTGAAGAGCACTGAACTAGACTTGGATCTGGAGACCCAACATCTAGTCCTAGGTTGCTGCCACTGAGCTGTATATTCTGGAGTTAGTCAGTGGGCCCCAGTAGATCTGTCCCTCATCTTTTAACAACAACAACAACAAAAGTTGGGAGGATAGTACTATGTCTGTCACACCTTCTTCACAGCAACTGATTGAGTCACAACAAGGTAACTTGTGTGAAAATGCTTTGCAATCTATAGAGCGTGTGTTGGGGTTCCCCAAGACAACTCCCAGGTTGATGACTCACTAGGATAGTTCACAGGACTCAGCATGATCATGCTCATGATTATGATTTATTACTGCAAAAAGATACCAAACAATGTCAGGTAAGGGAACAGGAGCAGAGGACAAAGTCTGGAAAAAATTAGCTGCAAGTTTCCGAGAGTACTCTCTCAGTGGTGTCACACAGGAAGTGCCTAATTCTTCCAGCAACAAATTGCAACAACAGGTGCAAAATGTCTACCAGGGAATCTTATTAGAGATTTAATGTCCAGGTTTACTGGGAGCTGGTCACGTAGGCAGCCTCTGCCTAGCACATACCATAATATCAGACTCCCAGAAAGAAAGCAGGTGTTCAGTATAAATTATATTGTTTGTACAAACAGTTTAGGCCCAGTAAGCCATTCTTATGAGAAAATGGTGGGAACCCTCCCAAAATCTAACTTCCCACATGTCAGCCAAGGGCTACCCTTACAAGCAAGAACAGCAGTCTCAGGCCTGCTACGTTAACTCCTTTTTGCACAGAGTAGAATCTAAAGAAAAGATTTGTATTAGCATCTACTCGGAACGAAAAAGGGAGATAATAAAAACATCAGTTCATGCTTACTATTTGTCATTGTGTGCCAGGTCCATTTGTCCACGCTTTATATGTATATTACCTTATGTAACATTTTACCCATACAGCACTCAGTAATGGAGGTATCGTTTTCATCATTGTCATCATTATCACTATGTTGTATATGAGGAAACTGAAGCCCAAAAGAGACTAAGTAACTTGCCCAGCTGACTAGCTGTAAGAGTAAGACATAGTAGGAGCGGGACATAGACCCAGTAGTCCATATTCATAACCACACTGTACTACACTAGACTGCACATACTATAGGCTTAGTGCTGCATATGTGTTATTTCATTAAGGATCACAGTAGTTCTAGGTGAGTGTTGTTATTAGACTAATTTTGCATCAAAAAACCTGTGGCTCAAGAATGTTAACTAATGTATGTCACATCACAGAATCAGAGAAGTGATAGCTTCAGGAGTGGGTGTTGGTCTTTCCACAGCTCCCCGTTCCTGACTGGGGCTTTGTCTGAGCCTTTGGCAGGGGTGGTCAAGGTGCAAATGATTCATTCCGGGAGCTTGGACCAGGAAACCCTCTCCAAATTCCATCTTTGGGAGACAGTGTTAATGAAAGAAGGGACTATGTTGCAAGTAATTATACTTTTCCTGCTGTGTTTAAGAGCTCTAGATGCTGTCTTCAGCTCTTTCTTGTTGTCATGGCAGCAGATGTGACATTTCTTTGATGGACAAAGAAAGAAGAAGAAAACCACACTTGGTCTTCAGTGTGGAAAAATCTAAAATAAAACAGATTTTTAGAAAAATCTGTTTCCCAGATCTTGCTAGTTTTGCATACATAGTAGTTATACTCTAAGGAAATTCTTAGAATGAAATCAAAGGGGAATACACAGACAGGTAGTGAAATCTGCTTCTCTGGGAAAGTCATATGCTGTATGTGTGTGGTGGTGATTTTTGAAAATGGGATATACAGCAGGATGTGTACAATACAGGAGTGGTGGCAAATGTTCACCTTTTAAAGATGACAGCTAGTTTCTAAGATCTTGTTCATCATTTTGATTCTGATTCCACCTCCTTCATGCTGCCATTCATACATATTACAGTGCATTGGCCTTAACAAATGCTTAGCAAATGCTTTTTAGTGAGGGCAGCATGATACAGAAAGCAAGAATTGTAATTCAGAGATAAGTGCCATGATGAGGTAAGCTCGGCATTATATGGAAGCAGAAAGATTTGTCGTGCTGTTAATATGACTTTTATCTAGCCATACCCATACATATGCATACATTTTTAAATTTACTGCATTTTATGCATGTATTCAGGTGATTGCATTAACCTCTTCATCCAGTTGCAGTGGTGGTCCAATATTTCATTGAGTAGAGGGATCACCTACTCAATGGGTGGACCTTTGTTACTGTTTTTTCCCATTACGAAAGAAACAGTTCTACAGGCTGATACAGCTGAGATGATTTGTTTACAGAACAAAATGCTTCATTTAGAAGGATAGCCATATTTCTCTTATTATTTTACTTTTTTTAGTAATTTTAAAAATTTGATTGTAATGCGGGGGAAAAAAATCTCAATTAGGTAGTAAACTGCCTTTCTCATCTTCTATTATCACCTTCTAACATCTGATGGTCTCCAGGAAAAGAAGCAGATCTCAGTTTTGAGGATCTATAGGCTGCCCCTGTAACCTCCAAGAAGAAGCAAGAGCTAACTTTAGTGTATTGCCAAAGCAGTGAGAGTGTGGACTGTGACCCAGGGAATCATCCCGGGAATTGATACCACGTGATGATGGGTTCTCAGAGCAAGAGTGAACATTTGAAACCACAACTCCTAAATCTGTGCTGACAGAGATTCCTAACAGTGTCCTCTTTTGTCCTTTCCTCCAGAGCCATGTTTGACTACGACAAGAGCAAGGACAGTGGGCTTCCAAGTCAAGGACTTAGTTTTAAATATGGAGATATTCTCCACGTTATCAATGCCTCTGATGATGAGTGGTGGCAAGCCAGGAGAGTCATGCTGGAGGGAGACAGTGAGGAGATGGGGGTCATCCCCAGCAAACGGAGGTAAGAATGCCTTTTGTAGCAGAATATTTGCTTTTCAGCTATCCAGGGAGTGGAGATGAGGGAAGAAGAAGGTGGGAGAAACTGTTCACAAAATTAAATTTATTTAAATGGGATAGTCAATCTGCAGGAAAATTGTCAGTGGTGACAGGTGACATGAATTAAAAATCCTCTTTCTCCTATATTAGGGTTTTACCAAAATTGGTGACTGTGACAAGAAATAAAGGAAGAAAGAGAATCGGCTTACACTGTGTTCCTAAAACTTTTACCAGAGTGTGCATGTGCAACCTTGTGCTTATCAGCTTATATGCTGACTTACAAATTCAGCCCATTTATTTCCAGAGTTTCAACATTTACCAATGAATTTTATAGAAAGGTCAAGTTGAAGGCAAATGAAGTAGGCAATTTACTAGGCTAAGGTCCTGGCTATGTAATATCTACAAATATTGGTGGAAAAAAAATGGAAAACCTTCATCTCAAATTCAGATGCTTGGGATATGAGCTGTCAAACATCTGGTGAGGTCTAAGTACTGACTGGGTTTACAATTTTTTTTTCTTTTTTTTACTGTTTTCTTTATTCTTGTTCCCCACCTCACAACTTCCAATAGCTACCTAGATATTTAGTTCTGTGTAAGTGTTTCCTAAATCAAGAGCATCATGCTTTCTCTTCCAAGTGTTTCTTCAGCTCTACTTTTGAAAAGCAGAAATGTGCTTCAGAACAGCCAACTCCTTAATCTGTCCCAGCGGATCCATCACCAGACAGGAACTTTCCTTCTCACAAATGTCCCTTTGGCACCAAGATATCCAAGAAACAGAAATTGGTTCTATCCCAGAGACTAGATATAGTACAAAATCAGTCAGGAATGATGCTTAATAAAAGCAGGCACTAACTTTTCTCAAGCTGCAGATTTCTCAAAGGGCTTTGATCCTCATCGCCAAACACCCAAAATGCCTCTGTAAAATATTCCCAGCGAAGCTGGGCCTTTAAGTGCTACTACACATCAAGTGATTGGGCTAGTACAAACCATAGTGGGAAGATGGAATTTAAACCTCAGAATAACTCTGTGGGATATTTGTGCTCCCGAGACAGCTGATCTCTTCTTTCTGCCTGTGGTCATACAGCCTGGGGAAGAATGGGACATGGAAAGCAGAGGGCTCACTGGTCCTCAGCTGTTCTCTTACCTTTAGCCAGGAGGAGTCACAGTGAAGGAGCTGAAATTCCAGGGAGCCTCTCCCTCCCATATGCCAGTGCCTATAGATCTCCCACCAGCAGAATTCTCTGTGTTTCTTTAAGCCTCTTGGCTCCTGGATAATTGCTTGACATTGCTTTGCCAGGGCATTCTGACTGTAGAATGGCTGTGTGTGTTTTCCGAAAGGTTATATGTTTAAACATTGACTCAGCACTGGCTTGTTTATATTCTGGGTCTCTCCATTTCCATTTACTTCAAATAAAAAAAAAGTCAAGACAAAGTTCCTCTTGGTTTGCTTTGATTTAATTATTTTGAGCTGTCTGAAGAGCTGTTCTCTAGAAGAAGGAGCCATCTTGTTGAATTATGGCCCCAAAGATAGTAATGGGGTGGATAAAGGAAAGCTATGTGGGAATAGATGTCAGCTCATTTTAAAGAAGTCCTTTCATTAGTTGGAGCTGCCTAAAGATGGCATGGACTATCTGGGAAGATAGAAAAGGAATTCAAACTTTGGATACAGGAGTTGAACTATACGATTTTCTGGTTCTTTCCAGCCCTGAGGTTCTATGATTCCAACCAATCTTATCAAGTCATTTGTTTGTTCAATTCGCACATCATTTTTCTCCAGAAGAACATTCTCAATGCTATTCCTCCTGAAATAATTTTCCACCTGCTGGTAATCATTCTTGAATTAGCTATTTCTCTCTTATTTTGGAAGAGAACCATCTTAACAACCAGAGTATAGCTGACCTGGAAAATAAGTTTAATTAGTGACCGCAATGTTGATATTTATTTACATTCTACTTTTTATGAAGGGTACAGTAGCTCCACCTCATATATATAATATATATTATATAATATATATATTTATATAATTTATAGCTGTAAATAAATTTCTGCCAAATTTTCTTTTTAGGATTTTAATTATTTTCAAAATAGTTACTTTTATTGCTTTAAGTATTTGTAAAAGTAATACCTTTTATTGTAGAAAGGTGGGAACATCTAGAAAAACATAAAGAAAATAAAAATCACTTATAATTCTACCCCACAAAGAGTACTCATGTACTTATTGTAATGCAATTTAAAACCTACATTTATTAGGTTGATGTTATTTTTCAATCATTAATTTCTTTCTAGCCTGTTTCCTGAGTATAATTTACCTAGTAGTGCTCATCGGGAAAATTTTTTAAATCTCATAATGGATAACATCAGTGTATGACTTTATGCCATTTACAAAAATGTTTCTCTATTGATAATGTCATTTAATCATCTCAAATGAAACCATGAGATGAAAAGTATGAATATTATCACCTTCCCCCTCCTTTTTTCTGAAGATGGTGAATAAATTTTATTTAACAAAACATTCCTATTGCACGCTAGACACTGTTGTAAGCCCTTTACAATTATTAACTTATTTAAACCTCATTAGAACCCTATGAGTAAGTTGCTATTATTATCCTTATTTTACAAATGAGGAGATTGAGGCACAGAGAGGTTCATTAATGTGCCTGAAATTGCCCATGTAGTAAGTGGTAGAACTGGAATTTGAATCCAGGCTACAGAATTGCACTTAAGACATATGCAATCTTGCCCCACAAAGGTACAAAAATAGGAGCTAGCAAAATTCAATGCAGCAAGCATTGCTTGGGCAGCATCTGAGTGCCATATACTGGAGCCCATTACTTGTGGCTCCACTGCCTGGAGCCCATCACTTGTGGGACCAACATGTAACTGTGGCACAGCTACTCTGTGATTAGGGCAATGCGGGCTATCTTGTAAAGGCCAGGAAAGTGAAATGGCAGCAGACAGAGAGTGAATTCCATCTGATGACAGCACTGATGATGTATGGCACCAGTTACTTTCAAATACATGATTTCAACTTAATCTTCACGAAAACCTCATAAGGAAACTGAGGATAAATTACCCAAAAATACACAGCCAGCCACTGACCAAACACCAGTCTCTTTGATAACAAAGCCAGATGGCTTTACACTACACCAGGAACACTACCCTAGGAGCATATGCCAAGTAAGGAAATAGAAAGTCAGGCAATTTAAGTAGCCTGCCAAAATTACAGTGGCAGCAGGGGGCTAAGCCTGGATTCAAACACATGCCTTTCTGATGTCTCTATGAGCAATTGCAAAGGTTTGGGGCTCTTCTTGACCCTTCAGCTCTCAAGTCTGGTGGCCCACATTTCAGGGTCTCTTAAGAGGGAAAATTGGAAGTCCATGTCTTGCTCCCACCTGGCATAAAGGGACTGACTTTGGCAGCGAGCACCTGAAATGGGGTATTACTTCCTTTTTACAGGTAAGGAAATTGGGACCAGTAATGAGAAGTGACGTCGTGGGCAGCATTATCATAATTGTCTTAGTAGCAGCCTATTGTATAGTGAGTTCTTACTATAGATCAGACATTGTACAAAACAATTTTCTTATATTATCTCATTTAACATTCATTATAAATTTTTGAAGTCTGCGCTACTATTCTAATTGTATCAACACAAAATCTGAAATCCTAAGAGGTTGAGGACCACCCTAAGTTATAGACCTGGTAAGTGGAAGAGGCAGAATTCAAACCCAGACTTGTGTGACTTTAAAATCTGGACTCAGCATAGAATCACTTTTCTGAGATTACATAGTGTGTAAGAGGTCAAGCTGGGTTTTGTTCCATGGTCTTTCTCCTTTTCTTTTTTTTTTTTTTTTTTTTTTGAGATGGAGTACAATACAATCCCAGCTCACTGCAACCTCCACCTCCTGGGTTCAAGCTATTCTCCTGCCTCAGCCTCCTGAGTAGCTGGGATTACAGGCACCCGCCACCATACCCGGCTAATTTTTGTACTTTTAGGAGAGACAAGATTTCGCCATATTGACCAGGCTGGTCTCAAACTCTTGACCTCTGGTGTTCCGCCCACCTCAGCCTCCCAAAATGCTGGAATTATACGCATAAGCCACTGCTCCCAGCTGTCCCACGGTCTCTTAAGCCAAGTGTCTATTCATTGTTCCCCAGTGATGGGTCACTTGGGCTCTCAGATGGCAGCTTATGGCTGGCATTACATAAGAGTTTACTCACCTAGCCTTCCCAGCAAGCCTGTGGCCACTAATGTGAGTGACATTCTAATTCTCCCTCCAACAGGGCCTGTGGAGCACAGGGAAAGGAACTCCCAGGGACAAATGATGTTCCCACTGTCCAGTGCTCCAAGCCTGACCCAATTATGGGTTTGGCCAGAACCTAAAAATACCAGATGGGAGAGAGGGAGAGGGAGACAGTTGGGCTTATTAAAACATGGCCATTTGGTGCTCTCTGGAGATATGAAATGTCAGAATCAATTGCTCAAATTTTACCATTCCATTTATGTTTTCGGTATTTTGGTCAGTGATGAGATTTGGACAGGGAGGATTATTTCTGCTCAAACAATCTAATTAATTGCTTGAGTCTAAGTGTGAGTGGGGAAGTAAGGCAGTTGTCCTCATTGAGATTTGATCTGTCTCTTCAGGTGGTCCACAATTTCTTTAGGTGAAAGCCTTTGGACCTTAATATTTATTAGCCAAAGAAGTTTACTCAGTAAAACAATAAGAGAAAATGATACTGAATTTTTACCTAGATTCTTACCAAGAAAGTAAGTTGTGAAATGACGAATCACTTTTTATGGGAAAAACTAGTTGTTCAGCAATTCACTTAAACTTCCTGGCCTAATGGTTTTCACAATTAGGTAAAGAACTAGTAGCCCGCTTGAGAGTTCATTTATTCACTCATTCAACAAAGGCTCATTAAGCAACTACTACGTAACCAGCTCATGTCAGACCCTGGATTATAGATATTATAGGTGAAGTCCTTAGCACAGTTTCTAACACTTAGTGTACATTCCAATAATAGCTGCTTTCCATGTTTCAAAATTTGAGCTTTTGTTGCCAGAAAAAAAATATGTCACATTATTTAGAGCCCTGTTTTCCAGACTTAAGTCTCATTTCAGCAGTAAACCATTCACATGCATCCCAGAAAGCGCTAGAAGAGAGGAAAGGGCTGAGGCAGATGAGGAAGATAAGCCACAGACATAGCCTCCCTCTTAAGGAAAGAGGTTTGCAGAGAACCCCAAGGCAGTAATGCAAGCCTTTGTGATGGGAATGCACTACTAGGGTTGCTGGTGTGCTGAGGAGAGGAATCAACTCAAATAGGGATTTAACTAAGCAGACTTCTGTGTTTAAAGTAAATTTATTCTGAATTTTGAGGTCAACCTCTTGTGGTATGCTACTAACTCAATGATTGTATGCTTAAATTTGGTTGGGGCTTATTTAATAATTAATAATATTCATAGCATTCAGGACATTAGGGAGATGGGGATGCAAGGGTACGTTGGTTATCATTTGTAAAAACCTCAGCCCAGACTTCTAAGGATATGTATGTGCCTTCAAACTGTGGAAGCTGCATCCGAAAATCTCACGTTTATTGAGAATTTGGATCATCCAGGTTTGGGAGGTACCTGAATGCTGTCTCCCAAATTGAGTGGCTATGGACAGACACTGAAGTTAGCTGTTAGAGAATGTATGTTCAGGCTGTGTTTCTACCACTTTCTGATCTGGTAAGCTTCAAGTCTCAGTTTCTTCAGTTATAAAATGAGATTGATAATACCTAAATCATTAGGTTGTTGTGGGGACCAAATGAGATTATGTAAATGCAAAGAAACTTTATTAATAATTATATGGTACAACTCCACTTATTAATGAAACTTTCAACCCAAATGGGAGGCAAAACTTTTCAACTTCCTTCATGAGTGACCCGGAAGTATGTGACCTCCGTATGGCTTCAATTTTTTTTTTTTTTACTTTCTCTATTACCTGTTTGAGGATTAATAATAAACTATAGAAAATGGTAGGTGAGTGTATGTGTGTGTGTGCATTTGTGTGTGTCTGTGTGTGTGTGTCTGGCTGACTTAATATTCTTTACAACCTTTTTAAGATTTAAGGGATGAACCACTAAAATCTTCCTAATAGAGACATTTCTCAAGAAAATTGAAAAGGATAAACATGGAAATGGAGTTGAGCTGCAGGGTAGGGGACAATATTAGAATGCTCTGTCTAAGCAGTTCTGAGAGTTGAATACTGAGTTCCTCCTAACATTATGTATGTTTGGAACCTGTGAGAGTTCTGTGGGTTTATGCAGAATTTATTTGCACACCCTGATCAAATAACCATGTATTCTCTGCATACTACAGTCATTTTGGCATCACTGAATGATGCCAAAGCATTGACTTTAGCCCAGTTAATGCAAAGAAGCCGGAATAAAGTTAGGGCCCTAACAACAGTTTTAGAAGACTACAAAGAGACGAATGTAAATTACATTTGCACTCGGATTAAAATCGAGAAAAGGTGATGAAGTGATGAAGCTCAAAGGAGGCATTTTACCAGTGACCATTTTCCACTTGGCAGCTTATCTTATCTGAAATCTATCTTGCTTTCTCCCCAACGGTTGTGCATCTGGTGCAAGTAGAAACTCTTGGTGGAACACATTGTTTTACTTCTTATTTATTTATTTATTTATATTTATTTTTGGGGGAGGCAAAGTCTCGCTCTGTCTCCCAGGCTAGAATACAATGGCATGATCTAGGCTCACTGCAACCTCCACCTCCCGGGTTCAGGTGACTCTCCTGCCTCAGCCTCCCACATAGCCGGTATTACAGGTGTCCGACAACACACCCAGCTAATTTTTTTTTGTATTTTTAGTGGAGACAGGGTTTCACCATGTTGGCCAGGCTGGTCTCGAACTCTTGACCTCAGGTGATCCACACCCGCCTTAGCCTCCCAATGTGCTGGGATTACAGGCGTGAGCCACCGCACCCGGCCTCACATTGTTTTAACGTATGATGTTAGATTTGAAAAATTTTGTTCAGCTGTTTCCACTCAGACATTCTACTCTCACACTGAAATAAATACGTTCTGCAATTCCATTCTGTAACTATAGAAACCCTGATCTTCACTGTGTTTCAGTTGGGAACACAAAAGAGCTCTCAGTTAGAAAGGAGTATGCTGTTAATTATTGATCTATGAATAGCTTAGACTTTATAAACCATTAAGTTTCTGTAGGTTCAGGTTTTTTCTTTCTCTTTTTCCCCCACATCTTTGAATTTAAAGCTAGAAATATTTAAACAAGAAGTCATGTTAAAACAATGCAATGAATATTATTTTTGCTGGACAATTATTTATTGAGGACTTGCTATAAAACACCATCAAGTGATAAGTGGGCTTGTACCTTAAGGTACATACAACCCTGTATATGCAGTGCAAATGTAAGTAAACACAAGGAAATCAAGATGTAATGCTGACATGGAGACTGTTCCAGTCAGAAAGGAGCAATCATGTCTAACTGGAGGGGCTCAGAAGAATCAGGGAAATATTTAGATTATTTTCCTCTTTTTCAACCCTGGCCTTCAAACAGGAAAGAGTCCAACCAATTTTATTTTCCTAATATTTCTCAAGCCTTTCCTACTCTTCTCCACCCCACTATCATTTCTCATTATTTCTTGCCTGGACTATGGCGACAGCTTTTAAATAGGCCCCCAACCTCCTCCTGCTCCTTCCCTCCTTCAGTCTATCTTCCACCTTGACCAGGGTTGTTTATTTTAAAGCTGATCTGATTTTATCACTTCGCTGCTTTATATCCTCTAAGAACTTACGATGATTCCCAAGGAAAAACCTCAAGTCCAAAATGTGGATGGATACCCTTTAAAAGGAGTCTGTCACCTCGCTAGCCTCACTGCCCCATCCTATATATCCCCTATGTACCCTGTACTAGAATCTTTCTGCAATCTTGTAGCTCACTCATATCTTCAGGTTGAGGCATGTGTTGTTCCTGCTGTGAAAAATCCCCCTGAAATTTCCCTACTGACAAACTCTTTCTAATCCTTCAGTCTCAGATAAATTGACATTTCCTCCAAGAAGCCCACCCTAATGCTTTCTAGTCTTCCTTTGTACCCTCCCAGTGAGATATGTGCTCCCACATTGATATCAGCCATCTTGTTCTACAGCATTTTCTGTGCTTGTTTACACCACTGTTCTTGCCAAAAGAACATTGCTAAGAATTCATTGCAGTCATGCTTTTAGAATATTTTTTCTTTGTTCCCCAACTCCTTGCTTGATGCATGGTAGGCAGTGATTAAGTGTTTAATGAATAAACGAAGTAGCAGGAAAACAATGAATCTGCAGAGATGACAGAAGGACATTGGGGAAAAGGAAAGTTCAAGATTATATATAACATGTTTGGTTAAAAATTGAAGCTAAATACACTAGTGTCCTTAAGGGGAAGAGAAGGAAAAACAAAGAAGAAAAGGGGAGGAGAGAAAAGGAGAGGGCAGGAAACACTTGTTTAGTCTCCAATATAGGTGTTCATCTTTGTGGACTGAGATTTCTTGAAACAGATTTTGATTTAATTATTTAAGCATTTAAATAACAAATATTATTTTTTTCTACCTCTCTGTTGCTTACAAATACCATGATGTGACTCTCAGTATTTGTATTGGAGTAATTTCAAGGGATGTGTTAGAAACTTAGAGACTTTGTACCAAGATTTTTTATATGGAACAAAGGAAGAGAAATATTTTAGAACACATTTTATTCAAGCTGCAAGGATTGGAGGAAAAAAATGTTCTTCACTTAATAAGGAACTTAGTCATAAATGCCTTGTCATGTGACAGACTCTTTATTCTCAATTTGCTTTAGGGTGGAAAGAAAGGAACGTGCCCGATTGAAGACAGTGAAGTTTAATGCCAAACCTGGAGTGATTGATTCGAAAGGGGTAGGTACAAAATGATGGAAACATCAAGTTCTCTCAGTTGCCATGGATTTAACTATAATTAACACATTTAGGCTTTCAGTAGCAAACAAATTATGAAGCTACCAGACAGTGGAGCACTGTTATAAGTATATTGCTGAAGTTAATAATATCATTTCTGATGAAATGGATTTATGGTAAATATATTTAAACACTGGGAGTAAAGCTGCAAGTGGTTAGCAGAAGCAATGTGTTGATGAAGGTGATGTAATGACTACAATGAAGAAGAACAAGATAGGTGGTTTTTGTTTCTTTTTTTCCTTTTAAATTAATGTGCTAAAAGGATGGATTTTATAAAAAGTATCTGCTCATCAGAAAATATATCTAGTCTGATTCACATTATGGAGCTAAGACTGTAGTCATAGAAACATGGATTATCTAATGAATACATGGATTGTTGTGACAGACATAGAAGAGAATTAATAACTAAAATTTAGCCATCAAAATTAGAATATTTAATCATATATGCATATGTACATCTTTTTAAAATAATAGCTTTGTAAGATAAAATTTGCATACAATGTAATTCACCCACTTAAAAAATACAATCCAGTGGTTTTTAGTGTATTTAGAATTATGCAACCATCACTACAATCAATTTTAGAGCATTTCATCACTCCATAAAGAAAACCTATATGCATTGACAGTCACCTCCCATTTCCCCATCCTCCCACCCCCACCCACCCCAACATAGGCAACCACTAATCTACTTTTTGTCCCTATGGATTTTCCTATTTTATATAAGTGAAATTATATACCATGTGGTCTTTTGTGGGTTTTTTTTTTTAACTTACATTATGTTTTCAAGATGCATTTGTGTTGTAGAATGTGTAAGTACTTCATTTCTTCTTATTGCCAAATAATATTCCATTATATGGATATGCCACATTTAATTTGTTCATTTATCAGTTGAAGGACATTTCAGTTGTTTCCAATTTGTAGTTGTTACGGATAATGCTGCTATGAACATTTGTGTACAAACATTTCTGTGACATGTTTTTATTTCCGTATGCCTAGGAGTGAGATTGTTGGATCATATAGCAACTCTATGCTTAACATTTTGAGGAACTGACAGGCTGTTTTCCAAAGTGGTTGCACCATTTTACATTTCCACAGCAATGTATGAGGGTCCCAATTTCTCCACATCCTTGTTATTATATGTCTTTCTGATTACAGCCATCTTAGTTGGTATGAAGTGTTATCTCATTGGGGTTTTGATTTCATTTCCTTAATGACTGCTGATATTGAGCATATTTTCATGTGCTTATTGGCTATTTGTATATATTATTTGGAGGAATGTTTATTGAGATCCTTTGCCCATTTTTAAATTGGGTTGTCTTGTTATTGTTGAGTTGTAGAAGTTCTTTATATAGTTGGGTTATTAATCCTTTATGAGATAAATGCTTTACAATATTTTCTCCCACTCTGTGGGTTGTCTTTTCATTTTCTTGATAGTGTTCTTTGTACACAAAAGGATCTAATTTTGGTGAAGTACAATGTGTGTATTTTTTCTTTTGTTGTTTTTGCTTTTGGTGTCATATCTAAGAAACCATTACCTAATGAAAGTCATAAAGATTTACATCATATTTTCTTCAATGAGTTTTATAATTTTAGCTCTTACATTTAGGTGTTTGATCCACGTTGAGTTAGTATTTGTACGTTGCATGAGTTAGGGTTCTGATTTCATTCTTTTGCATATGAATTGTCTTCTTAATTTCATTTTTGGATTCTTCATTGCAAATGTACAGAAATATGATTATTTTTATATATATATATATCAATCTTATATCCTGCAAACTTGCTACAGCCACAGTTTTTTAGTGAATTCCTCAGGGTTTTCTATATACAACATATACGTGCAAAAAGAGAGAGTTTTGCTTCTTTCCTTCAAATATGGATGCCTTTTTTCCTTGCTTAATTGCACCATCTAGAACCTTCAGTATAATGTTAGAAATGGCAAAAGCAGACATTTTTGTCTTATTCCTGACATTAACAGAACTGCATTCGGTCTTTCACCATGAATTATGATGTTAGCTGTGGCTCGTACACCTTTTTAAATCAATTCTTTGAAGAGATAATACTAGTATCGTATTGCTGTGTTGTAAAATAACTTTCCCCATCTTCTCGCTTCCTATTCTCTTTTTCTTCATATCCTTTTCTTTGCCTTTCTATCCTAACAATTGTAGCTTATTAATATCATACAGAATCACAAATTATGGTCAATTGCTGTCACCATGAAAAACAAGAAAAAGAAAAGCTATCATTTCTCAGGGATTTTGAGGCCCGAATTGTAGCACTGCCCTTTCTATTTCTAAGTAGAAGAATCATAAGGGAGCCCAGTCATTGACATAATAATTTACCCTCCTGTAAAATATTCAAGTGAAATGAAAATTTATTGAAACATAGGATGTCATTATAAGTAGAAGTGAGGGTATGTGACATCATGACATAAAGTCCTTTCAAACAAATACTACTTGTATACAAGAGGTAGAATTTTTTTCCATGATTCCTGGTGAGAAATTAAGGATAGACCTCCTATTTGTTTGAGATAGATGGATGATAGATAGATAGATAGATAGATAGATAGATAGATAGATACATAGATAATAGATAGATAGATAGATAGATAGATAGATAGATAGATAGATAGATAAATAGACAGACAGAGAGAGTTGGCTACATGGGAGAGGATTTTTATTGAATACCTACCATGTGCCAGAAACAGGACTAGAACATTAGAAGGACACAAAGTCTAGCATAGGCCCTTTTCCCCAAGAGCTCCTAACATCAGTGAGAGGCCAGATATCTTTTCAGTAAGGCTGAAACATATATGATGTGCTTTTTAATCATACATCTTAAACACCATTAGGTATTTGCCAAAGAATAGATTGTAAATTATTAGAACTTGGCTATTGAAAGAAAGGAATAATCATCTGGGAAGGGAAGCCCTGAATGGAAAATCAGGAGGGTCAATAACCTGGGTTCTGGTTTCAGCTCACTACTAAGTCACTATTGTTCTTTGGCCCTTATTAGCAAAATAAAACCTTTAAACTACGTCAGGGATGTCAAACAAGTTTCATCTCCTAAGTACACTAATGGATTGATAGTTTATATCTAGAGTATTGTTTTGAAAAAGGATTCTGAGGCCATATATGATCTTAGAAGGAAAAAAGAGTGCCATGATTGAGTCATCTCTAGCACAACATTGGGAATTATTCTCTATTTGCAGTTGCTGGATTCGATGATTTTTTAGGGTATCTTATGTTAGTAACTCTCCATGAGATTTACTCATGCACTAATTAGTAATAAATCAAAGTTTTCCAAATTCCTATGAGAAAATACATTAATAAGAAGACTTGTCCAGAAGTAGAAAGCAAAGGACCACTAACACGAGATAAAATGCACTGAGGAAAGGAGAGAACAACTACGTGGAGAGTTGGGAAAGCTCGGTCAGGAGATGCCACTCACTTTGAACTAAAGGCAAGGACTACAGTAATAAGTCATTGATGCAGAAGCCTCATTCTCTGGGACCTTGGAATAAATTCAGCATAAAGTGGGGAGGAAAATTGTCTGGAATGAGAAGGATAATAGGGTGTTTTAAATAACCTTATCATTAGCTGGCATTTTCAGAGCATTGTGAAATGTCCTGAGGAGCCCAGAGTGAAAGCCAAGGTTACTCCCCTGGAGGAGCTTAGATTAAATTAGTGTCTGTGAAAGCAGGCTGTGACAAGAGCCTTAGTAGTATGTACACGAGCTATAAGAATTTAAATTAATCGTCACAGGAATGACCAGAGAGCACTTTATAGATGAACTTGGACTTTAATGTGACTGTCAGTGCTTGAGTTACTTTTCCAGAACTCTTCATTGATTGCAATAACATTGAATGCTGCAAAACACCAGGCACTATGCTGGGTATCTTCTATTGTGGCAAAAAAAAAAAAAAATATATATATATATATATAGGATCTTTCATCGCAACAGGCTCGAAAAGAGAAATATAAGCAGTCAAGCAATAATAATACAGCATCACTAATGTTTTCCATAAATTTAGGAGATCAACAGTCTTTATTTTAAAAATCAGGAGCCTGAGCCTCAGGAAGATTAACTAGCTTGCCTAAGATCACACAGTTAGTAGGTGCAAGCATCAGGTTGAGATCATCTTGACAACAGAAGCCTGCCCTTTCCATTACTCCACACTATACCTGATTTTGTTGAAGCCAGAGGAAGTACAGCATTACAAATATGCCTTAGGTAAAAGAGAAGGCTTCAAAGAGGCAATATTTGAACGAGATCTTAGATTTTCAGTAGGAGTTTGCCACATACATAGGAAAAAGCATGAACATGATAGTGGAAATTGCAGACATGTTAGAATAGGGTTAAGCAAGTCAAGGACAGCAGTGTGCAAAGGTCATGATGGGAGTTGTAGCAAATGGGGTTGACAAAGAAGGTAAGAAAGGCCAGAAAGCTTGTATGGAAGGCCTGGCTATGAGGTTAGAAGCTTATTGGATTTTGAAAGTATACATGAAGAATCTGAGGTTCTTCATTTGAAAGTGCTCATCTGCTACAAATGAAATACCCAGGATTTCTATCCACTCTATGTGCCTTTAAAAAGTCTATGTCTACACATGCAAAGAAAAGTGGACTATTGTGTCAGTAGCCTAGATAAATCCAACCTATGCAGACCCCTTCAAAAACTTCAAACAGCCATCTATTTGGATAGGTCTCCCTAAGACCCATCTCAATGCCCCAGATAGCAATGCAATCAAGCTCCCCTGGGAATGTATATTAAGTTCCTAATGAGTCTCTAGTCAAACCAGCCTCTAGTGAAAACTTAAGCATCCCTTAATTTCTTTTATTGTCCTTCTACCTTTTTTTAAAATCAATTTCATCATTAACCAGCCATTCTGTTACTTATTGAGAGGTTTAGGAAATTGCATAACCTTCAGAATAAAGCTGTTCTGCATTGAAAAATCAATGACTATTTAGTGATTTATGCAAAACTTCTTTTTTAAGTATATAAAAAAAGGAAATATATGTAAGAGAGAGTATGAGAGACTTATCAGTATCCTTACTATATGTCAGCAATGTGCAATGTGTAAGTGTCCCTTTTACACCATAAACCCTTTCTAAAGTAAGGTATGGAATAAATAAATAAATAGTCCTATTTATCCTTGGACTGGGACAGAACAGAGATGATAGTTGTTATTCAAAGTAATATGAGTACCTGTTATAAAAACCTAGACAGTTTACATACACCGCTCTTTTAAAAACAAAATTGAGACAAGGTCTCTCTCTGTTGCCCAGGATGGTCTCAAGCTTTTGGGCTTAAGCAATCCTCCTGCTTTGGCCTCCCAAAGTGCTGGAATCCCACAATGCCCAGCATACATACATCTCTTAATCACCACAAGACTTCAAAGGAAATTATTTATTTCCTCTTTATAGACTTAAAGAAACTGAGGCTTAGAGAGGTGAAGAAACCTGAATACATGTCTGACTGATTCCAAAGTTCACAATCTGTTCACTATAGCATGCTTTCTTTTTTATTGACATCATGTAACACTTGTGCAATTTAAGAAAAATAAAGAAGTAAATTGAATTGAGTTTAGCTTTGTCAAAACCTAACTTGGGCATAAACTTAAATCCTGAGGAGAAGCTGGTTTTCCTAAACGATGCACATCTTTCTGAAGGAGAACATTCTAAAGTGAGCTCAGAGCTACACATTTTCTCACTGTGGCCTGCTAAAATAAAATGAGGGAACAAGTCTTGGTAAGTGAGTTCATTCATTTATTTAATAAACCTTTACTAGATCCAATACAAGGCAGCTTGATAAGTAATGTGGAGGTGTAAAGATGAATAAATCATGGTCACTGACCTGACGGAGCAGGTCTTCTGGGGGAGAGAATGAGTGTCTACAGGGAGGAAGTGATTAATACCAAAGGAGATGGGCAGAAAACATGTTTTCAGTCCAGAAAAGGAGATTCCAGCTTGAATTAGGGGACGCTGAAGGATTAGGAAAATAGGGACTGGGGTTAGAAGTAAGATACAGAATAAGTATGAAATAAAACATGGTTCACTTTCATTACAAGGAACAATTTGTGAAGGAGAATGAAAGGACTCAGAACTGGAAAGTTAGACTCAGGTCAGTTCTGATGCCTAAAATTTTCCAGGAAACTTATACTTTATCTTGTAAACAATAAAGAATTTTAAGGGTTGTGACCAACCAGACTAGTTGATTTTCTCTGGGCTAATAGCCTGAAGGTACCTATATCATTGCCTATACATGCTGCATTATGAGGTCCTTTTAGGCAAAGATCTGAACCTGCTCACCGTTGTGCCCCAGCACCTAGCACGATGTCTACCTGAAACATACTAGCTACTCAATGCATTCTTCTTAGGGCAAAGGGAATGGAATGTTCAGAAGTGGGTTTCTGAGAGATCAGTCTGGGAGCTGTGGGAAGGAAAGGTTGGAGGAGAGAGAGAGACTGACAGTAGGAGATGTTTGAGAAAGCTATTACAATGTTCTGGGTGTAAGATTCTGAAAACCTGAACTCAAAACAGCGGCAATAGGAAAGCAAAACAGGAAACCATTTCTAAAGAGATCAGAGAGGACTATCATCCTTGGACATTTGTCCCGATTGTTCCTAGTAATATTCTATTTCTTTTTCCAAAGCCTTACCCTTTAAGAGGAGATGTTGATTATGAGAGAGGGGATGGGGCAGAAGCTACAGTGATAGGTCGATAGCAAACTCCCAAAATCAAACTGCAGCTGGCATTGAGAAATCTCATTTCTATTTCATAGATTCTTAGAACTTTCCATACGACCACTGACTTCATTTACAAATGAAGAAACTGAGACTCATTTCTCTGGGACACACAGAGAGCTGGTAGTAGAACCTGCTATTGTGTCACTTAT
Source organism: Theropithecus gelada (assembly GCF_003255815.1). Lineage (NCBI taxonomy): Eukaryota > Metazoa > Chordata > Mammalia > Primates > Cercopithecidae > Theropithecus > Theropithecus gelada. The sequence continues at coordinate 75,585,163 of NC_037682.1, read as the reverse complement.
CAAAAAATCAGTATGTCAGTATTTCGTTAGCAAGATGGGAATTATATTTGCTTCACCAGAGTGAGTTATGGGGATTGATTTTGTCACAGCTTCAAAGTGACATTTTGACAAAAGAAATGTCATTACTGCCCTCAAAAGAAAGTTCTTTAATGGAGCCGGTCTTGGAATGGCCAGAGCTAGGCAAAGATCTTAAATGTCCAGACGTGACCTAGAGATCTACCAAGGAGAGGTGGAAGGAGAGCCACACTGCTGCACTCCAGGGGATATCAGGAAGGCAGGCTTTGCCCTCAAGGTGAATAAACTCAGAAGAGGCTGCTCTTTGATGTCTTTGTTATTAATTTTCTTATTCCGAGCCTTCTAACACCTTCCTCACTGGTCTTCCTGGCTCACCTTTCCTCTCGGATTCTTTCCCTATACTGCATGCAGTGTGGTTTTAACCAGTCTTATATTTTTATATATAAAGAACAAAGATAGGCATATGTCCAGGGAATTTTGCAGCTTCAATAGCCCAACATGGGGACACTTTCTAACTTGTTATATTTTTCTTAGAATGTGATAATCACATCTATCCAAACCTTGAGTTCCCATGTCCACTGAGAACCACCTGAGCCACCACACAGATAATTGTCTGATCAAGATGTACTAGTGGCTTTTCTGCAAATGGTTCTCAGAGGAAACCCCAGTCAAGTCTCCATGTCTGAGACATGTTAAGGCGTGTCCTATGTAAACCCTGAAAGCTGATGGAACACAAGGAACATTTTGGGATGAAAAAGTTCATATTATTTTATGTATTCCTCATAGTCTATTTATTTGTCTCAAGTTGCTGATGGGGAAACTGCTATTCTGTGGAATGGTATGGAGAATAAACTATATTCCTTATGTATTTTTGTGTACATGTGTTTCTGCCACTTGGATTCAAAAAGCACTGCCATTGAAACTGTCAAGTTAATCTGCAACCTTATATACAAAATGTATTATAATTTATAATTGAAAAATCTGTTCACTGTACATACACACATACACATACTCATGTTTATAATATATTTTAGTTTCTAAAAGAGATATCATTCAAAATGAACCTTGAAGAATCAGTAAAATCTAATCAGGTGTAAAAAGATGAAAAGAGTGTTGTTGGCAGGAAACAGCCCAGTGTTTTCAGGGAAGCCAAGGAAGCTTAACATTACTTAAGTGCAAAGCATAAGTACAGAGCTTCAAGTGTCCAGCGATAACGCAGAGAAGTTAGAAACCAGGTCATGAAGGTCCTCCATCTTGACGGCAGTGGAAAGCCTTGGGAGGAATTTAGTAGAGGTTAGATTAGAGTTTAGCAGATCACTTTGCTGTGGTGTGAAATAAATTTCCAGAGAGAGGCAGCCTCAGAGGGCAGGGGTCCATTTCAATAATTCAGGTAAGACATGGAAAAGACCTGACCAAGGACCACAGAGTAGCTGTGGAGAGAAGAAACCAGAAAATTTTCAGCAGGAAAAAAAAAAAAAAGTATATCCTGCAGCATCTACATCAGAATAAGCTGACGTGCTTATTAAAAATGGAGATGACCAGGCTCAACCCCTGTCCTGCAGGATCAGAATCTCTGGGGATAGGGGCAGGAAAGCTGCATTTTAACAAGCTCCCCAGAGATTTTGTTAGGCATGCTACTAATTTGAGATACACAGGCACAGTGGAAAAGTTTGGAATTAGACACAAGAACCAACTCCTATCAATTATCATAATTTATCTAAGCCTAATATATAAAAATAGAAATCATATTAAAAGATACAATATATGTAAAGTACTAAGAAATATTCGTCTATCTTTTGCCCACCCCTACCCACAAGCACATATCTCTTAAACTCTCACCCTTATAAGGCTAGAATGAGAAACTTCCTAACAGTACTCTTTTCTTTAGATTCCAAATCTCCTTTTGCACAGAGGAAGAAGGGAGAGTTGCCAAAACTGCGCTTCGTGTATTTACATAAGGTGTTTTTGATCTTGCGCTTGTTTAGTTGGGGAGAGAAGTTACCACTGGCTGACTCTAATGGGCAGGAAGATGGAGCTTGGCAGCAGGACTGATTTCTCAACCCTTCCCCCTGCCCCTGCCATTGGCTGCAAATCCAGATGGTTTCTGAGTTCTCTGCTATCTTGTGTAGCTACCTATAGGAGTTTCCAGAAGAACACACTTGATCAGTGCTTATTGCTTTGGAGAACCATTGCATCTCATTTAGGATACCAGTTACTCTGAACATCTTTAGATTTGTTATTTTCTACATATTATTTTTATAACCATTGCTCATTTGCTCCTAACGGTAATCCTGTGAGGTAAATATTATAAATATGCCCATTTTGCAGATAAGAAAACTGAAGTTTTGAAAGGATAGATAAATTACCCAAGCTCCTACAGCTGGTAAGTGGCAGAGCTGGGCCCTGCATGACATATTGTTATTGTGCAAGCAAAACAAAATAATTTATTCTTTAGAGGATTTTTACATATGAACTAATTCCAGATGTTATTAGCATAGCTAATTCTATCCATTCAAGTAGTGATGGTAAGACTAAAGTAATATAAATAGGAGTTGTATAATATGTGGTTATGTAATATAAATAACAGGTATAGTTTTATCAGATGAGAACACTGAGCTTTTATTAAATCTTCTTTTCATCATTAATTCAAGGTAGGTATTATTCAGAAAATTTAGCTCAACCCATTTCTACTTTGGGAATTATTAAAGAATAAATTCTGATTCACTATAGGACTTCCTTTCATCTGACTCTATAGTAATAGGCCTACAGTCATACCTTTGAGCTTGCAGGTTTCACTTTACAAAAGTTTTTAACTATCTCAAAGCTAAAACATCAACGCTGAAAGATAAAGATGCAGAAGTGAATGTCCAGTCATCTGACTTCCTCACTATGGTAATTATAGCCAGACTCTTAGCAAGTAAAAATAGTATATCTTGCCTTTTAACTATACACTGTGTTTACATGTGGGTAAAAAGGTTTTATTTAAAAAATAATAGCTCATGTAATGTCTGGAAAGAGTTTCAGCAACAGCTTCCAATATGTTCTTAATATTTATAAAAATACCTAATTACCTTACGTTTTGATTTAAAAAGGCGGGGGGGCTCTAAAATCAGACTATCCTATTCTTAACTTTTCTGACTATATGACCTGGAGCAAATAGCTTCTCTTTCTGAAATGTGATTTTTCAACTATAATAATAAACTCTGGAGAATAGATAGCAAGTTCCTTGAAGGCCAGGACTATTGACTTATGTAGGGACTAAAATAGTTCATGGCACTCAACCAATAAGTATTGAATTAAATAATGTGAGAATAAAGAACATGGTATATTAGGAGAAAAATCATGTAAATTAGAAGGTGCAGCTCACTTTTTTTTTTTTTTTTTTTTTTTTTTTTGCTATAGCTTGTGAATGCAGAACTGAATAATTTATTGTTGCCTTTAGAGGAAGGTTCTCTTGATCTGAGTGTTACTTTTATTTCAATAAATAGGTTTTGAGTTTCCTGTATGCACTGGATACTGCTCTGGCCACTGGGTAGAGACACAGATGAATAAGACCCCACCTCTGCCATCCCAAGACTTTCTTTTTGGTACACACCACACACATACATATACACACAGCTATAGCATAAGGCAAAAAAATTTAGCAAAACATGAATGAGTCTTAAGGGGTATTCAAATAGGAGGAAGAGCCTACTCCATGTGAGAGCAATTAAGAAAGGGTTCCAAGAAAAGGTAGCATTTTAGCTAAGTCTCTGAGGAGTAAGTGCACTTTAACACTTAGAAAACAGCAGGAGCAAAAGTAAACAAATAGAGAGGGTATCTGGTGAGACCAGCGAGTATTCCATTCAATGGGTGCACACAGTGGGGCAGCGGTAAGGTTGTAAGCATAGTTTGAGGCCCATTAACAGAGGGCATTAAGTATTCCTTTAAAATTTTTGAAGAGGCTATTCTTTGGGTCCTGGGGAGCCCTTCAAGGTTATTGGATGGAGGAGTGACAGGCTGTGTTTGTGAATAAAGAGGTTGACTCTTGCTGGGAGGATGAATGGTGGGGACTTGGGAGTGACTGGAGTAGGGAGACACCTAGGGGAGGACGTTGGGATGACTCAGGGGAGAAATCATAGAGGCTACATCCTAGGAATTGAAGGGAGCCCACAGATGGCAATGGCATGTAGGGGAGACTGTTAAAAATATCATTCATGAACATGTGAGGGACCCTGAACAGAATGAGTTACCAGTTGGTAGAGAAGGGATAAAAGACAAATGGTGCAAAGTAATTGCCCACTAGGAGGATGGTGGAAAGGAGAATAAACTTGGCAGAGCCCAGACTAGAAATTAAAATTGTATGTATGCTGTCAGATCTATCCTCTAGCAGGCATCTCCCCAACACCTCACCCCAATACATTTGCCTTACCTGGCAAATCAAGTCTGTAGCATTAAGTAACTGCTATGTGTTATCAGAAATCAATGGCAGTTTATGCATGATACTGAAATAACCACCAAATTAAACTGAAAACCAACCCAGGTCAGAATAAATAAAATTGTCACTAAAAGAAACTTCTTAAAATTGAAACTAATTTTAGATTGATTGCCAGGTTAAAACCAGAAAACTGGCTCTGATAAATCCACTTCTCCCCAAGGACTAAAATTCTTTGTGGATACTGGAAAATAAGTCCTTGTATTTGCAGAGCACTTTCATACCTTATCCATTTGACAAATAAAAAGGCAGGGTCAGAGGAAATAAGTGACCTCTCTGCAGTCACACAGCCAGACACTGTTCTTTGGAGGCCCATGAATATTTATTTAGTATACAGTTTCGTTTAATTTGTGAAGGTTTACAAGACATCTTTCATGTCCAGCACTGTACTAGGGCCTGGGGGAAAACAAGGACACCTGAGCCTTTGCCCTTGCTCTTGGCAAACATTAAATGGTCTGGAAAAGATTTGGATTTCCTTTGAAGTTGGCACTCTCGATACATGATCTGTTCTTCTTAGGCAGTCAACAAACTTAGTACTGCCATCCCAGCTATGCCACTGGCCGTGTCATCTGAGACAGACCAACTGCTCCTCTGTAAAGTGGGTCATGTAAGAGGGGTAAACTTACCTCATTAAGAGGCAAGCTACACCAGAGTCATAGCATGAAGGCTATTGAGTCAAATCAAAATTGTACCTCTCAAGAAAAACATCCATGTGTAGCCCACTCTATCCATCTATCTATCTATCTATCTATCTATCTATCTACCCACCTGTCTGTCTATCTACCTACCTACCTACCTACCTACCTACCTACCTATCTATCGGTCTATCCTCCTACCTACCTAGCTAGCTATCTTTCTATCTATGACAACACAGTAAGCACCATGAATCTGGCACCTAATGTGAAAGCATGAAACAATGAAAGGTATATCATGACTAAGGATTATGATTTGTCCCTTTCTGTGCACTTGAAGTCCCTGTAAGAGAAAAAGAGAAAAATAATTTCCATACTCCAGGGCTATTGGTATACATAGGCAACAATGGGGAAGCTATGAGAAACATCTTTTATTTGTTAGTCGTGATCACCGTAATGCAGTTTCCATTCATTCACAGAGTTCTGAGAAATTTGAGTGACACAACTACCAAGTGAGAACTTTTCCAATGGCTGCCTCAAATTTATTACAAGCACTTGTCAGTATAAGTGAAAGCCTATCTCACTTGAAAATAAGTAAAAAGTTTGCAGATATGCCATTTGCCTTTTATGTTTTGACAACTTCATGAACATTTGTAAAGATTTTATTAACACTTCCTGTTTGAGTACTCTTGTTGTGGTGGGTTTTCCTGGAAGACCCCAAGAAGCCACCATTTCGCTCTATAATTGACTTGTGCTCACCCAAAGAATTAATACCATAATGAATTTGGGGCAGGAGGTCAATGTGAATGACAAACCTGGTCACTCCTTATTCATGCAGAAGGATTCTGTGAACACCTCCCAAGTCTGCTGGCTCTAGGTGAAGTGGAGTCTAAGCCCAAATGACAGTCAGAAAAAGACACATATGAATCTACGATTGCTAATGAATGGAATGATTGCTTTGTTGCAGGTAAAAGCTCCCCATGACCCAGCTCATCCCATGAGCTGCCTGAACTTCTGTGTTTATCCCCTTCTCAGTAATAGGCAAAGCTCACATTTGGCAAATAAAGAATTGACTTTGATTAGTATTTTTTAAATGTGATAATAATACAACTGATGTTTTTTGAAGATTACATATAAGCCAGGTGTTTTTGCTAAATATAAGGATTTTTCTCATTAAATCTTCACAAGAATCCCATGAGGTGAAGAACATAGGGTCCCCTTTTAAAGAAAATAATATTTCTGGGCGCCCCTGACCCCAAGTGTTGACTAAATCTTTTTATGATGATGTTACCTAAATACATAAAAAACACAAAATTAGGGGCAAATACCTTATAGCTCTTATATCATCTATCGTGTTCAAATAAATTTACAAATTAAACACCATATATGTAACATTAGTATATTGTAACAACAAAATTCAAAATTACAGTGTTAGTGTGATTAGTGATACTTTAGTAAAACTAAATCTTCTTCCACAACGTAATCATGGTTGTGGTTGCTGTGTGGAAATTTTGGAGTTGCACCTGCTGAGTGCTAGGGAAGAGTCAGTTCTCTCACCACTGTTTCTCTAAAGTACACCGCAGTGCAGAACCACTGCAAAGGCCCCTTCTGGGTCTTACTCCATACCATTTACCCAGCCCCTAGAGCTGAGACTGGCACCTTGGAGTCATTGAATGAATAATTATGGACCTCAGTTATACTACAGACATCCTGTGTGGCTGCTCTCTCTGCACTGTGTTTAAGTTCCTGACCCCACACTTGAGGGGTTTTCTTGCCTAGTTGCACAGTGCTCAGCTGTACTCTCTTGGAATTGTCAGCAGATAGCTGCCTGGAGCGACCCCTCAGTCCAGCCCCCTCCCACATTGAATTGGCTATTTTAAATCTATGAGCTCAGAAACCCCAGAAACAAGCTTCTTTTTTTTATTTATCTTTAATTCTCATTTTTACCATTTTTAATTTCATCTCACATCATAGTAAGTACAAATACACACACACACACACACACACACACACACACACACATATGCCTAAGACTTTGACAGGTAGATTTTGTCAACTGTGCAGCTCTGCTTCTTTGGGATTTATAATTCAGATACTTAAAGTTGCTGGTTAAATGATTAAAGAATGGTTTCTGAACCGCACATGCGATTTCTATAGAAAAATTTGTATTACTCGTTTATTGCTTATTTCTTGAACAGGAGTAGATATTTAGAATTACCGTATGTAACTAAGGTGTTCCCCACACTCCAAGCCAGAACTGCCTCTCAAACGTCTTTCCCACCATTTCTCTGAGCTCCAGCCCTCCCCAAATCCTACCTTTCATCAGTGCAGCTTCTTACCATTGCTCAGTCACACAGGATTGGGGGAGAGAAGAGGGCAGAAGGGGTGGCTTTGCACCTTCCCATTGGGCAGGCCTTTCCTCTGCCTGAACTGTGCTTTGCTAGTTCTCTACCTGACAAACTCCTACTCATTCTTTAATTCCCAGCTAAAATGGTCCTCTGAGCTGTCTCCAGCTGCCCCAGCCAGCTTCCCCTGGCTCCCTCCATGGTGCCCTCACAACCTGTTGTACAAATTTCCATCATAGCAATTATTGCACACTGTGAGCTCTTCCCTTTGTGTTACCTATGCTTACTATAGCCATGTGGCTGCATAAGGGACATACGTAGGGAAATAAGACTCAGCAACACATCCCATTCAACAAGAGGCAGCATAAGAAATGGTAAGTTTTTAAGCCAGGTGCAATGGCTCTTGCCTGTAGTCCCAGCTACTTGGGAGGCTGAGGTGAGAGAATTGCTTGAGACCAGGAGTCTGAGTCTAGCCTGGGCAACATAATGAGACCCTGGCTCTTTAAAAAAAAAAAAAAAAAAAAAAAAAAAGTGTACTTCTTTTACATTCCCTCTTCCCAGAGGGGGAAGCTTTTTCTAATTTATACAGGTACTTTTTGCTATTGGAGGGCTGAGTGTAATATTTGGCAAAAACAATCATTGCTTATCTAATAATAATAAAAATACTTATCATTTATTAACCATTTACCATGCTAACCCCTTTTATGCCTGGTTCCATTTAACACTACAATAGCCTATGATGGAGGTAACAGCGCCCCATTTCTCTGAAATCTTCACATAGTGGATACTGCTGTCAAATAAATTATCTTCTGCTAGGATGAGCTCCACTGACATGAGACTTGAGAATGAGTAGAGAGTAAAAATGTCATTTATTAGACACAATTTTCCAGGCACTGTGCTAAGCACTGCAAGTGCATTTACTCGTAAGTGGAATGCAATTGTTATGTGAATGGCATGTCCAATCAAGGTGCAAAAATTCCTCCCCAGGCAGAAGAAGCATTGAAGGAAAACAATAGCATGTTCTCTCTGGCTTTAAAGTGACGATTGGTTTACAGTAAGAGACTCATCCAGTGATCACTAGTGTCTAGTCAGAAATAAGAATGAACCTGCTGGGCTGTGAAGTCAGCATGGATAGGAAAGAGAGAGAGAGAGAGAGAGTGTGTGTGTGTGTGTGTGTGTGTTTGAGCAAGTGAGAGGAAGACAGAGAGGGTTTTTTTTCTCAAAACGTAGTATTGGGGGGCAGTTTGAGGTGTTTATTTCCTTGAAGTGTGTTTATGTATCTTCATGGCTTCTATCTCTAAAATCTTAGAGGAATTTAAATCCCAGCCAAGTGGGGATATATACTTTTATCAGCTAGTATTCCAAGTTTAGCAAGCAATGTTTGATTTTTCTCTTCCAAAAAAAAATGGATGGTTCAGAAACCTTTGAGCCACTCACATGCTCTCACATTATAAATGTGATTGACTCCTCTGACTGGCCCTGCTTGTCACAGAAAACACAATCCACTTGCATTTAGCATCTGAAAGGTACCTCAGGGAAATGTTTAGATGGAAGACACAGTGAGGGCTATACCGAAGAGCCTGAGACACAAAACAAGGGGCCTGTGTTCTCATCCCACCCCTCCACTCTCCTGCTGCATGACCAAACTCCCTAGTGAGAGTCCTAATCCTCGTGACGCATCCTGCTAAAATGAGGCTGGGAGTCTCAGCTGTAATGGATTTGCCTCTATTTGCAAGTTCCCCCTCCTTTCATTGAAGCAGGAAGTGAGAATTATTCAATCAGTCACAACATTATAATGAATTCTGTTTATGATTACACTTGATTTATTGGTTTGCCCTTAATCACTCCTCGGACATGAATGCTGCAAGTGACCTCTTATGCTCTGAGTCTGGAGTGACATCAGATGGTGGGGGGTAAAGAGCACACTGTCAGCTCCTGAAACTGAGTCATCAGCCAAGAGGGTAAAGCTGAATACCTCTCCTATCTGAAGGAGGGAGTGGGGGAAGGAATGAGGGGAAGTAGAAAGAAAGAACATCTTCCTAGTGTAGAATCTGAATGCTGTAAAGGACCATGAGGGTCATCTCACTTAACTCCCTGATGGACAGAAGAGGAAGCTGATGTTCAGGGAGCAAAAGTGACTTTCCTAAGCTCACATAGATAAGGAGGACCCAGGCCAGGGCCAGGAATCTTGCCTGTGATTTGCACCATATTTATAGCTTAAATATTTGCCTATTGGCCTTCACTAGACATTAAGCCCCATAAGCAAAGTATCTTGTCTGTGTTAGTTCACAGCTGTATTCCAGCCCCTAGTGTGAGCCTCCAAACTACACACTCAAGAAATAATTGATGAATGAAGAGATGCACCAAAACTTATGCCCAGATCTCACATCTCTCAGCCCTTTCAGCTAGCACTTTCTCCCAAGACATCTCTAATATACCTTGTGAGTTTTTAACAGGATATTAAGGGGGAGTTGTATCAAAAGTAGAAACTGTTCCAAATAAATCTATTCAACCTGGATGTTCTTTGTCTATAACCCATTACTTACAACATACACTAACTCACAAGGTATATTTCTTGATTCAGTCTTGAAATGTGAGCAAGGTTAATTTGACTTAGACAAAAGAAATGGCTTGAAAGATGGAGTACCATAAGAGATGGGGTACCATACGTCTGAGAGATGGAGTACCGTGGAGTACCATGAGGAGTAGTCAAAAAGGGAAAAGCACTGTGAATTTTGCCTTCTGAAGTAGGCGTGTAGCTACTGCATTTCTGAAAGTAACTTGTGATAGAGGAAGGAAAATATGCTCCGTAGGTGGAGAGATTTGGGTTCCAGTTAGGACTTTCCTGTTCTAGATTTGTGACCTTGAACAAGTTACCACTGAGCCTCATTACAAGTGGTGATGACAATGTGAAGTAGGCATTATTATTAAATTCACGATGCAGATGAAGAAAATGAATCCTAAAAAAGTTAAATAACTAGTCTACGGTCAGACGGCCAGTGATTTGAATCAAACTTATTAGCAAGGACTCTCAAAAAGAAAATGTGTCTAATAGAGAAGCAGTGTACCTGGCCCTGTCTGACCCCAGATTGGGCTCTTGTCCCTGCCTTGTGCACTTTCCTCACTTAACAAATGCCTGGGAGCACGTAATCACACTGGCCTCACCCTGTAACATCACATGACTACATTTGAACAAACTATATTATGAAATAGTCATTGACCTCTCCCTTCCTGCCTGTAATAGGTCACAGCATCTGTTCCCCTACTAGAGACAACCAGCTATTAACCAATTCTTCCCTCAGCTAACATTGCTTAGGCAACTACTGTGTACTCAGCATCTGCTAAGCCCTGAAAGAATCCAAACTGAAAACAAAATAGTAGTGAAGTTTGGTCTTTGGAGTCCAAGACAGCTGAGTTTGAATCCCAGTCCTGCCATTTGCCAGCTAGGCAAAATTATGTTATCTCTCTAAGCCTCAGTTTTCTCATTTGTATTGTAGATTTATATAGAAAGAAGTATTTGTGTTGTGTTTGTATGTATGTGTTTGCCTGTGTGTGTATATGTCATAGTATTGTAGGGAGGATTCCATGAGATAATTAGTGCAAAAAGTTTAAGAAGGTATGTACTGATAATGGCACAGAAGAGAGCTCAATAAGTATTAGTTGCTATTATTATTATTAAGAATGTATATTCTGGCTGGGCACAGTGGCTCACGCCTGTAATCCCAGCACTTTGGGAGGCCAAGGCAGGTGGATCACGAGGTCAGCAGATCGAGACCATCCTGGCTAACATGGTGAAACTCCGTATCTATCTACTTTAAAAAAAAAAAAAAATTAGGCCGGGCATGGTGGTGGGCACCTGTAGTCCCAGCTATTCAGGAGGCTGAGGTAGAAGAATGGTGTGAACCCAGGAGGCGGAGTCTGCAGTGAGCCTAGATCGCACCACTGCACTCCAGCCTGGGCGACAGAGTGAGACTCTATCTCAAAAAAAAAAAAAAAAAGAATGTATATTCTAACTGGGAAAAAGACACAATTTGAGTTACCAAAGAACAGTTGCGATGGTTAATACTGAGCATCAACTTGATTGGATGGAAGGATGCAAAGTATTGATCCTGGATGTGTCTGTGAGGACGTTGCCAAAAAAGATTAGCATTTGAGTCAGTGTGCTGGGAAAGAAAGACCTACCCTTAATCTGGGTGGATACCATTTAATCAACTGCCAGCATGGCTAGTATATAAAGCAAGCAGAAAAATGTGAAGAGACTAGAGTGGCCTAGCCTCCCAGCCTACATCTTTCTCCCCTGCTGGATGCTTTCTGCCCTCGAACATTTGACTCCATGTTCTTTAGTTTTGGGACTCAGATTGGCTGTCTTTGTTCCTCAGTTTGCAGATGGCCTTTTGTGGGACCTTGTGATCTTGTGAGTTAATACTTGATAAACTCCTATATATATATATTATATATAAATATAAATAATATAACATCCCTGGAGGGATTATAGAAATATATATATAGGATATATACATATATATACACACACACGCACACACACATGCACACACACACATATATATCCTATTAGTTCTGTCCCTCTACAGAACCTTGACTAATACAGATTTTGGTACTAGGAGTGATTTTAGAGGAGCAGAATATTAAGGATGGAGTTCTTTCATTGGTTTTGGACTTTCTGGAGTTGCTGCTTAGTATGATTAGACCCAAAAATGCTAAGGACTCTACTTCTAGTAGTATGGAGAACGTTGATAGTCCTTGGCATGAACTGTTTAATAGTCCTTGGTATGAACTGTTTAAAGAGTTATGCAAAATAAATGCATTTGACATTCCTGATTCACCACTCGTGAGAGGCAAGGAGTTTAGAGACTCTATACATAATACCTTTGATCATATGTGGAGAACCAGGGAACATAATGAAGGTGGTTGGTTGCTCCTAAGTTCAGTAGATGAAGTGATGAAAGAAAAGGATGAACTCAGGGATTCTAACTCCCAGCTTCAGAAGGAGATACTGAGCCTCAGATCTGCTAAGATTGCTCTGAGTGAGAGTCTCATCTCCCATGAAGAAAGCTGAAATTGTGGAAAAACAGGCCCAAGCTCTTGCCATGCGAGTGGCTGACCTGCAATGAAAGATGCATGCACAGTCTCGCCGGGTGTCTATGGTTAAAGTGAGGGCATTGATTGGAAAACAATGAGACCCTGCAACTTACAATAGAAACATGTGAGAGAACCCTGATAAAGCTGAGGACACTAAATTTGTAAACTCTGATGAACCTTTTTTGCCAGAAGAAACAACTTCCCCATCCCCAGAAGTGTCAATATCCCCTCCCAACCCATGCTGACATCAGCCTTTCTACTTTGTGTGAGGAGATAAACCCTGTGCTGCCTGAGGCAACTGTGATGGCCTCCCCTGAGGCAGTTGCCAGGCAAGATAATGTTGATTCTCCTCAGGAGCCACCCCCAACAGCTCTGTTTGCTTGTAGACCCTATAACTAGACTAAACTTCTGGTGGGTCCCTAGAGGTGAGGTTGAGAGTGTGACCCATGAGGAGGTGCACTATACTCAAAAATCAATGCTTTGAGTATAAACATAAATCTGGAGAACGGGTATGGGAATGGATATTAAGGATGTGAGATAATGGTGGAAGGAACATAGAGTTGAGTCAGGCTGAATGTATTGATTTGGGCCCACTAAGTAGGGACTCTGCATTTAATGTTGCAGCTCAGGGACTTAAAAAAGGCTCTAATAGTTTATTTGCTTGGTTAGCTGAAATATGGATTAAAAGATGGCCCACTGTGAGCAAGCTGGAAATGCCTGATCTCCCTTGGTTTAATGTAGTGAAAGGGATCCAAAGGCTTAGGGAGATTGGGATGGTGGAGTGGATTAGTCACTTTAGACCTACTCATCCAAGCTGGGAGAGTCCAGAAGATACACCCTTGATTAGGGACTTGTGAAATAGATTTGTGAGGGAAGCACCTGCATGTTTGAAGAGCCCTGTAATCACTCTTCTCTGTATGTCAGATCCAACAGTGGGAACGACAGTCACTCAACTATAAAATTTAAATACAATGGAAATAATTGGATCCCAAGGTGTCCGGGGCCAAGTGGCGGCACTCAGCTGTCAAAGGCAAGGTGGGCGCAGCTACCATATGGACAGCAGAGGCAAAGCAGCAATCAGAATAGTCTGACTCATGTAGAGCTCTGTCATTGGCTAATTAATCACAGTGTTCCTAGAAATGAAATTGATAGGAAACCTACTGCATTCTGACTTTATTTGTTTGTATTTATGTATTTATTTATTGAGATGGAGTTTTGCTCTTGTTGCCCAGTCTGAAGTACAGTGGTACAATCTCAGCTCACTGCAACCTCTGCCTCCCACGTTCAAGTGATTCTCCTTTCTCAGCCTCCTGAGTAGCTGGGGTTACAGGCACCCACCACCATGCCCGACTAATTTTTTGTATTTTCACTAGAGATGGGGTTTCACCATGTTGGCCAGGCTGGCCAGGCTGGTTTCAAACTTCTGAACTCAGGTGATCCACCCGCCTCAGCCTCCCAAAGTGCTGGGATTACAGGCGTGAGCCACTGTGCCTGGCCCTCAATTTACATAAGCAGAAAACTTCTAGGTCGAATGGACAAAAGACTAATTTGAATTATAAAAACAGAGAATCATGGCCCCTCTATCAATTTCCAGACTTCAGCCAGTTGACAGACCCAGAACCCTTTGAATGAAGGGAAGGTTGGGTCCCCTTGAGGAAGGACCCCACTACACTACCCACAGTTTATTCAGTGAATCTTTCTCCTATCCTTCCCCAAGAAGATCTCCAGGCTTTTACCAGGGTAACCATGCACTGGGGAAAAGAAAATGATCAGACATTTTGAGGACTACTGGACACTGACTCTGAGCTGACATTGATTCCAGGGCACCCAAAACAGCATTGTGGTCCTCCAGTTAAAGTAGGGGCTTATGGAGGTCAGGTAATTAATGGAGTTGTAGCTCAGGTTCGGCTTATACTGGGTCCAGTGAGTCCCTGGACTCATCCTGTGGTCATTTTCCCAGTGCCAGAATGCATAATTGGCATAGACATACTTAGCAGCTGGCAGAATCCCCACATTGGCTCCCTGACTGGTAGGGTGAGGGCTATTATGGTGGGAATGCCAAATGGAAGCCATTTGAGTTGCCTCTATGGAGAAAAATAGTAAATAAAAAACATATCGCATCCCTGGAGGGATTACGGAGATTAGTGCCACCATCAGGGACTTAAAAGATGCAGGGGTGGTGATTCCCACCACATCCCCATTTAACTCTTTTATTTGGCCTGTGCAGAATGGATGGATCTTGGAGATCTGTGGATGGATCTTGGAGAATGACAGTGGATTAAAATAAGCTTCACCAAATGGTGACTCCAATTGCAGCTGCTGTACCAGATGTAGTTTCATTGCTTGAACAAATTAACACATCTCCTGGTACCTGGTATGCCATTGACTTGGCAAATATCGTCTCCATTCCTTTCCATAAGGCCCACCAGAAGCAATTTGCCTTCAGCTGGCAAAGCCAGCAATATACCTTTACTATTCTACCTCAGGGGTATATCAACTCTCCGGCTTTGTGTCATATTCTGATTCAGAGAGAACTTGGTCGCTTTTTGCTTCTATAAGATATCACACTGGTCCATTACATTGATGACATTATGCTGATTGGATCCAGTGAGCAAAAAGTAGCAAATACACTGGTCTTATTGGCAAGACATTTGCCTGCCAGAGGATGGGAAATAAATCTGACTAAAATTCAGGGGAACTTCTACTTCAGTAAAATTTCTAGGAGTCCCGTGGTGGACCTGTGAAGATATTCCTTCTAAGGTGAAGGATAAGTTGCTGCATTTGGCCCCTTCTAAACAAGGAAAGAGGCACAATGCCTAGGGAGCCTATTTGGATTTTGGAGGCAACACATTCCTCATTTGGATGTGTTACTCTGGCTCATTTATTGAGTGATCTGAAAGAGTGGGGTCCAGAATAGGAGAAGGCTTTGCAATAGGTCCAGGCTGCTGTGCAAGATGCTCTACCACTTGGGCCATATGACCCAGAAGATCCAATGGTGCTTGAGGTGTCAGTGGCAAATAGGGATGCTGTTTGGAACCTTTGGCAGGCCCACATAGGTGAATCACAGTGGAGGCCTCTAGGATTTTGGAGCAAGGCCCTGCCATCTTCTGAAGATAACTATTCTCCTTTTGAGAGACAGCTCTTGGCCTGTTACTGGGCTTTAGTAGAAACTGAACATTTGACTGTGGGTCATCAAGTCGCTATGTGACCTGAACCTCCTATCATGAACTGGGTACTTCCTGACCCATCTAGCCATAAAGCAGGTCCTGCACAGCAGCATTCCATCAGCAAATGGAAGTGGTAGATACGTGATTGGTCTCGAGTAGGTCCTGAAGGCACAAGTGAGTTACGTGATGAAGTGCCTCAAATGTCCATGGTCTCCACTCCTGCCACCCTTCCTCCTCTCCCCCAGCCTGCACTGATGGCTTCATGGGGAGTTCCCTTTGATCAGTTGACAGAGGAAGAGAAGACTGGATCCTGGTTCACAGATTGTTCTGCATGATATCCAGGCACCATCCAAAAGTGGACTGCTGCAGCACTACACCCCCTTTCTAGGACATCCCTGAAAGACAGCGATGAAGAGAAATCTTCCCAGTGGGCAGAACTTAGAAAAGTGCACCTGGTTGTGCACTTTGCATGGAAGCAGAAATGACCAGATGTGCAATTATATACTGATGCATGGGCTGTAGCCAATTGTTTGGCTGGATGGTCAGGAAACATTCTTGGAAGAAGCATGATTGGAAAATTGGTGACAAAGAAATCTGGAGAAGGGGTATGTGGATGGACCTCTCTGAGAGGTCAAAAACCATGAAGATATTTGTATCCCATGTGAGTGCTCACCAAAGGGTGACCTCAGCAGAGGAGGATTTTAATCATCAAGTGGATAGGATGACCTGCTCTGTGGACACCATTCAGCCTCTTTCCCCAGCCACCCCTGTCATTGCCCAATGGGCCCATGAACAATGTGGCCATGGTGGCAGGGATGTAGGTTACACATGGGCTCAGCAACATGGATTTCCACTCACCAGGGCTGTCCTGGCTACAGCCACTGCTGAGTGCACAGTTTGCCAGCAGCAGAGACCAACACTGAGCCCTCAATATGGCACCATTCCTCAGGGTGATCAGCCAGCTACCTGGTGGCAGGTTGATTATATTGCACCTCTTCCGTCACAGAAAGGGCAGAGGTTTGTCCTCACTGAAATAGACATTACTCCGGATATGGGCTTGCCTATCCTGCACGCAGTGCTTCTGCCAAAACTACCATCTGTGGATTCATGAAATGCGTTATCCACTGTCATTGTACACACTTTGGTATGCACACTCCACACAGCATTGCCACTGATCAAGGCACTCACTTTACAGCTAAAGAAATGCAGCAGTGGGCTCATGCTCATGGAATTCACTGGTCTTACTATGTTCCCCATCATCCTGAAGCAACTGGATTGACAGAATGGTGAAATGGCTTTGTAAGTCACAATTACAACTCCAGCTAGGTGATAATACTTTGCAGGGCTGGGGCAGAGTTCTCCAGAAGGCCGTGTATGCTCTGAATCAGCTTCCAATACATGATACTGTTTCTCCCATAGCCAGGATTCATGGGTCCAGGAATCAAGGGGTGGAAGTGGAAATGGCACCACTCACCATCACCCCTAGTGATCCACTAGCAAATTTTTTGCTTCCTGTTCCCACAACATTACATTCTGCTGGCCTAGATAGTCTGCTGGCCTGGGTAGTCTTAACTCCAGAGGGACGAACGCTGCCACCAGGAGACACAACAACAATTCAATTAAACAGGAAGTTAAGATTGCTACCTGGACACTTTGGGCCCCTCCTACTTTTAAGTCAACAGGCTAAAAAGAGAGTTACAGTGTTGGCTGTCAAGATGAAATCAGTCTACTACTCCATAATGGAGGTAAGGAAAAGTATGCATGGAATACAGGAGATTCATTAGGGTGTATCTTAGTATTACTATGCCCTGTGACTAAGGTCAATGGGAAACTACAATAACCCAATATAGGAAAGGATAGCCCAGGCCCTTCAGGAATGAAGGTTTAGGTCACTCTACTAGGAGAAAAACCACGACCTGCTGAGGTGCTTGCTGAAGGCAAATGGAATACTGAATGGGTAGTAGAAGAAGATAGTCATCAATACCAGCTATGACTATGTGAGCAGTTGCAGAAACTAAGACTGTAATTGTCATAAGGATTTCCTCCTCCTTTTGTTAAAAACATATTTGTGCATGTATGCACTTGTACAAGAAAATATCTTCATTTTATTTCCTTTTTCCTTTATCATGTGACATAAGATTTATTGACTTCATATCAGCATAGAAGTATTGTTAACTTTAATAGTATTTGGGTTGGAGATTGGTGCATTTCCAGTTGTACAAAGAATAGTTATATTATGTTAGGTGTAATTATGACCTTATTACTGTCTTTATTTGAAGATTATATATAATCTCAGGAGATGTGTATGGGTTCAAGTTGACAAGGGGTGGACTTGTGATGGTTAATACTGAATGTCAACTTGATTGGATGGAAGGATGCAAACTATTGATCCTGGATGTATCTGTGAGGATGTTGCCAAAGGAGATTCACATTTGAATCAGTGGGCTGGGAAAGGCAGACCCACCCTTAATCTAGGTGGGCACCATCTAATCAGCTGCCATCATGGCTAGAATATAAAGCAGGTAGAAAAATGTGAAAAGACTAGACTGGCCTAGCCTCCCAGACCACATCCTTCTCCCATGCTGGATGCTTCCTACTCTTGAACATCGGACTCCAAGTTCTTCAGTTTTGGGACTTGGACTGGCTGTCTTTGCTCCTCAGCTTGCAGATGGCCTATTGTGAGACCTTGTGGTATTGTGAGTTAATAAACTCCCATATATATATATGTGTGTGTGTGTGTGTGTGTACATATATATATCCTATTAGTTCTATATATATATGGGGGGTGTGTGTGTGTATATATATATCCTATTAGTTCTGTCCCTCCAGAGAATTCTGACTGATACAAGTCAAGAGCTCTGCTTAATTCCTTTTGCTGGCAGAATACCTCCCTATCTTACTCCCTATTCTACTTGGTGAATAATGATCTATTCTTTAATATGAAGCTCACATGTGCCCCCTTGCTTGCCTATCCTCCCCTCCATAGCAGAACTTATCCTGCCTTCCTCATGCCCCTTCAGTACTTTGCATGCACTGTCACATTGCCTTAGTAACTTAGAAATCTAGAAATCTCTGTCATTGAATTGTGAGGTTCTTTAGAGTTTATTGTAGTCCCAGTTCCTAGCACGGTGCCTGGGTTATTCATGTGCTCAAAATGTATTTGGTACATGAATAAATGGATGTAACTATCTGGGACAGAGGATCCTACAGTAATTGGGAAAGCCTTCTAACAGGAGAAAGTTCATGAGAAATGGGTAACTTCAGAAGTACTGGGGAGACAGCAATGGAAACAGGAAAAGATGGGATCCTGTAACTTTAAATTGATGTAATCAATGCATGGATCTCAGTGAGAGTAATTTCCTTACACAGGTAAGGGTAAATCAGCTTATAGCTTTTGTGCCAGCCCCATGGAGTCACAGAACCTTTAGGATAGGTATGTAAGACCAGCCAGTAAAGACTAGTCTGAGAGATTACCAGAAGAGGAGAGGAGCCCTTGGGGAAGCTACAGAAGAAGTGGCATTCCTGGGAATGAAGAAATGAAATTGAGGAGGGACCTGCTCCCTGCAAATGAACATATTACTTCATACCCATCAAAAGTATTCAGTAGTGTCATAGCCCTTGGGGATTGATCACTGAAATCTCATTGCTTGAACCACTTGAAAAAAATAAAGCAAGAGAGATTATATTTTAGAAATAAGGTATAAAATTTTATAGGAAGTAATTTGCCTGGAGAAGTTCTCAGCAATAGTTATTGTGGCTATCCACTGAGAGCAGAGTAGAATGCACACTTGGAATCTTTGCAAGCAATCACAGAAAAGGTAGTATCATATAATAGATAAGAGCTCAACTCTGGAGCCAAACTGCTTGCCTATGAATCTTGGCTCATGACTCCTAGTTATGTAAACCCTTGGGCAAGTGACTCAACCTTTCTCTAGCTCAGTTTCCTTATGTGTAAGTTGTGAACACTGTTTGTAGCCACTTAATAGGAGTTGATATGTGGAAAGCACTTAGAATAATTAATCAATGTAAAGCACTTATAAAAGTATCCGCTGTATAAGTAAGCATTTAACAAATGTTATTGACAAATGCTATTATTACTGACAAGTACCCTTTATCTATTTGGTTCCATACATTATTCTGGGGCACCTTGAAGAGTGCAAAAGAAAATTTTAAGATAAAATACTGCCCTTACAGGGTTAAGCTGAAGATGAAACAAAAAACTAGCATCAATAGAGCAATTAGAGAACCCTTAAGTCCCAACTGAATAACTGTGGTTAAAGGAAGGAGAGGATCAGGATAGTCAAAGAAGGGGCCTAATGTGGTGATATGTACTTAGTGGGTGCTCAACTAAGTTCATTAAAGATAACCCAGACAGAATTTTCACTCACATTAGGATTTTATTAACTGTTATGTCAATCTCTGTATTTGGGGGGAAACAATCACAGAAACAAAATAGTACCCTCAATTATCAATGCATTTAGAGAATGCTAAAATAGAAAAGGGTAAAAAGAAATTTATCTTTTAGCTTGACCTTGAATGAGATTTCAGGATTTGAGAATGGTGGAGATGAAAGAAACCTCAGAGATCCTCAGTGATCAGCTGGTCTACGTACCATCTTTTATATATGAAGAAGCAGGCCCAGAAATATGAATGACTTGTTCAAATTGCACTGGAGAACCAGGTCTCGTCATTCTCAGTCTGATTCTTGGCTCCCTGTGGACTTTGATTGGCTTCACTGGATCCTGAAAGCCATTCTTCCTGCGCAACACTTATCAGTTAGTCAGACTTCCATCTATGGGCCCTAGAACTTTTCCTGCCAGCGCTTGCTGCTATAACCTACTATGGCCCTTGTGGGCTGATAGCCATATCGTGCGGGATTAGTTAGCTCTCTAGGCATTGACAAGAACCTTTGAATTTTAGAAAATATCAAAAAAAAAAAAGAAAAGAAAAACAGAAAAAAAAATATACAGAAATCAAGAAATTAGCAATGTGACCAACAACATGTGTTCTGAGCCCCATTTCTCTAACATATGAAAATTTAAAAATAATGTCAACATGTACAACTGGTGAGAATATCTTTAAAGTGAGCAAAGTAGGGAATAAAGGTTTTTTATTTTTTACTTTGTTTTGTTTTGCTTTCTGACCCTTTGAGTTGTTGTGTAAGCCATAGTATTTTGAAACTTAGGCCGGGCGCGGTGGCTCAAGCCTGTAATCCCAGCACTTTGGGAGGCCGAGGCGGGCGGATCACGAGGTCAGGAGATCGAGACCATCCTGGCTAACATGGTGAAACCCCGTCTCTACTAAAAATACAAAAAACTAGCCGGGCGTGGTGGCGGGCGCCTGTAGTCCCAGCTACTCGGAGGCTGAGGCAGGAGAATGGCCTGAACCTGGGAGGCGGAGCTTGCAGTGAGCCGAGATCGCGCCACTGCACTCCAGCCTGGGTGACACAGCGCGAGACTCCGTCTCAAAAAAAAAAAAAAAAAAAGAAACTTAATGATGAAATGCTATACAATTTTAGGCATATGAAATAGTTAATTGGAGGCACAAAGCCTGGCAATTTCCTGTGGCATCTACCACACAAAATGATGCACAAATTGGCAAAGAAAATGACACACTTTCAGAATCTATATTTTATCATCTCTTGCACTAGTTCTAAACTTGAATATCTAAATGAAGACAAAATTGCTAAGGGCTCAGTGGAAGGCTTGACACATAGTGAGACATACAGACATTCAATAAATAAATCTATTAATTAATAAAGGAATAATGAATAATTATAAGTTAATTAGTAAATAAAATAAATAAATAAATAAATGAACGAGTAACCCCCTAGCTGATAGTAGCATAAAAGCTCCATCAGCTTTAATGAACCTGAAGAAAGCTGTTTCAGTTTTTTCCAAAAGCTGGACCTATGACGCAGTGACCACGAAAGTTTGATGTTTGCAAGGCAGAATGGATGTTGGAAGAAATGTAGCTGTGGTGGATGATACAGTGCAGCAGCATCATCTTTGGGATTTGATTCTCTGATATTTCACTCATACTCCCAATTCAAGGTCATGTTCATATCCATGCTGGAATACTTTGAATCCTAGCAAATAAATTAATACTTAACCTAGTCTGCCAAAGCCCTGTGTTTAGAATGATGGCACCTTGTTAGAAGGCTTGCCTAATTACTCTAGGATCCTCTGTCCTGGATAGTTACATCCATTTATTCATGCACCAAATATATACTGAATACATGCATAATCCAGGCACTGTGCTAGGAACTGGGGCTACAATAAACTCTAAAGAACCTCACAATTCAATGACAGAGATTTCCAAGTAACTAAGGCAATGTGACAAATGCATGCAAAGTACTGAAGGGGCATGAGGAAGGCAGGATAAGTTCTGCTATGGAGGGGAGGATAGGCAAGCAAGAGGGGACATGTGAGCTTAATATTAAAGAATAGATCATTATTCGCCAAGTAGAATAGGGAGCAAGATAGGGAGGTTATTCTATCAGCAAAAGGAATTAAGCAGAGCTCTTGACTGTTGTATTAGTCGGGATATATATATATCCTATTAGTTTTTAAATCCTATGTATTTATCTCATATATATGATAAATATGATATTAGTTCCTATATATATAGGAACTAATAGGAATATATATAATATAATATATATATATGATATATAGGGGAGCTTATTAAGTATTAACTCACAAGATCCCAAGATACCCCAATAGGCAGTCTGCAAGCTGAGGAGCAAAGAGAGCCAGTCCGAGTCCCAAACCTGGAGAACTTGGAGTCTGATGTTTGAGAGCAGGAAGACTTCTTACATTATGAGGAAGTAATATGGAGAGCGCAGAGAGTGTTGAAAGGGGGAAAAAAAGCAATCATCATACATTCTATGGACCAGTTATTAATTAAGAATAAATGGTTGCTGGTGGAAATGTCAATTAGTACAGATTATTTGAAAGCAATTTGGCAGTTATGTCAAAACTTTCAAACTATTCATAATTTTTAACCCAATACTTTAACCTTTGGAAATCTATCCCAAGATAAGAATCCAAAATGCACTGAATGGTATATTCATTGCAATATAGAGTACAAAGAAAATAGAAAACAACAAACAATATAAGAATGTTAAGCCACTGCAGTAAATTCACTTGAAATATTATTTTGTCATTATGTTTAGAAGATGCCTTGGTTTGCAGTCTTCTTTACTTGTGATATCTTTCTCAAATTTCGGTATCTAGGTAATACTGGCCTCATAGAATAAGTTGGGAAATGTCTCCTCTTCTATCTTTTAGAAAACTTTGTGAGAATTGGCTTTCCTTCTTTTTTAAATGATGTTTAGTAGAATTCACCAGGAAAGCCATCTAGGCATGGGCTTCTGTGTGGCTAATTTTTTAAGTTACTGATTCAATCTCTTTACTTATTATAGATCTATTCAGCCTTTTAATTTTTTCTTGATTCAATTTTGGTAGTTTGTGTCTTTCTAGGAATTAGTCCATCTTATCTAAGTTAGCTGATTTACTGGCATATAATTGTTCATAGTATTCCCTTTTAAATCTTATTTGTGTAAGGTCAGTAATAATATCTCTTCTTTTATTCCTAACGTTTGCAGTGTAAATCGTCTCTCTTTTTTTTTCTTGATCAATCTAGCTAAGGTTTATCAATTTTATCAATCTTTTCAAAAAAGATTTTTCTTCCTCACTTTTGTTAATTTTTTCAATTTTTAAAATTCTCTGTTTCAATAATTTCTGTTCTAATCTTTATTATTGCTTTTTTTCTCCTTGCTTTAGATTTAGTTTGGTCTTACTTTTCCAGGTAGAAGATTAGATTATTCCTTTGGATCTTTTTTTAATATAGACATATATGGCTATAAGTTTTTCTCTAAGTACTGTGTTAGCTACATCCTATAAATTTTGGTATCTTGTGTCTTCATTCTCATTTGTCTAAAAGTGGTTTCATTTTCTCTTGTGATTTCTTCTTTGATTCATTGGTTAGTTAGGAGAGTGTTAATTTCCATACATTCCAGAATTTTCCAAATTCCTTTCCGTTACTGAGTTTTAATTTCATTTCATTATTATATGTTCATTAAAACTGATGCTTCAAAGATTTTCTAATAATTGGGAAACTGTGTCTATTACTATTAAAATAATTGGCTTCTGTTTATTGAACTATAGTGTCAGCAACTATGGTGAGACCTATTAATATGTTATCACATTTAAATACCTAAAGTGAGGCTCAGGGATTAAATAATATTTCTAAAGTCATACAGCCAAATTCCGAAATCTATGCCCATAGCACTTCATTATGTTAAATATTAAACTTAAAAATCAGAATTTAAAATTATATAGAAAAGTATAATACAACTAAATTTAAACAGGATACATTTTTTAAAAACAAAGAAATAATAATACTCAGGGATATTTGTATCTCTGTAGTAAGATTATAACTTTTTCCTCAATTCCCTTTGAATTTTTTCTAAAAAGGGAATGCTTCCCTTTGTTAATGGAAAAAGTTTTTTTTTTTTTTTTTAAATAAATTAAGCTTTAGTTAGGAAAGGGAATAAAGGTTAACTTGGAAAAAAGTTAGAAAAGAAAAATTAAATGATAGATTTTATTGGAGTTATGAATGCTACTAGAAATCTTTAAAACTTTTCCATTGTTGAATTGTGGACATAGATAGAGCTGAAAATGTGACACTATGAAAAAATGCATACAAGCAAATAGCTAAGCTACCTCATTTTTATTACTAGTAATAAAAGGCAACTAGAAGTAAATTAGATCATTGAGCATAAAAATTATGAGATTAAATTCACGAAGAAAACAAATCTGAGAGATAACTACAGAGAAATGCAATAAAAATAAACTACTTATGTGGGTTTGGTTTTTGTTTTGTTTTGTTTTGTTTTGTTTTGTTTTGAGATGGAGTCTCGCTGTGTTGCCCAGGCTGGAGTGCAATTGCGTGATCTCAGCTCACTGCAAGCTCCACCTCCTGGATTCAAGTAATTCTCCTGTCTCAGCCTCCCAAGTAGCTGGGACTACAGGCACATGCCACCACACCCAGCTAATTGTTGTATTTTTGGGGGTTTCGACATATTGGTCAGGCTGATCTCAAATTCCTGAACTCAGGTGATCCACCTGCCTTGGCCTCCCAAAGTGCTGGGATTACAGGCATGAGTCACTATGCCTGGCCGGTTGGTTCTTATTCTTCCATTACTTCTCCCACCTTTCACCAGATGTTCAGTTATTTTGTTGTGTTTGTTTTGTTTTGCTTTGCCTGAATTTTCTCTCCATACTCATGATGGAAATCATTGCTCAACACTTTGGTTCCTGCGTTCATTCAGTGAATATTGAGTACCTGTCATGCTCTAAATCCCAGAGATACCAAAATGAAAGTAATATGTTACCTGCTACTAGATCATAACGTGACAGGAGAGAAATATATAAAAATAAGTGGCATTCACTGTGACAACATTGGGTAGAACACCTAAGCGTACCCTTAAAAATGCTAAGTGTTCGTGAGATGGACAAAGAGAAAAGAGTTTCTAAAACCACCTTCTGAGACAAGATATAGAAGATTAATCTATACATATTTAGGAGAGTAGCATGGGCTGGAAATACAGTTTTGGGAGGTGTCATGGTTACAACCATGATAATATATGGATTAGACATCCTTCTTAACTCTTCCACTGATTTGATTTCTACCGATATAGCTTAGTTTTGCCTGTTCTAGGACTTACTGTCGTTGGAATTACCTATATGTATTCTTTTGTGTCTGCCTTCTATAGTGCTTTTATGGTCCATCCATGTTGTTTCCTGCATCAATAGTTCAGTCCTTTTTATTGTTGAGTAGCATTTCATTGTATGACTATATCACAATATATTAATTTACCTGTTGATGGATATTAGGGTAGTTTCCAGTTCGAGGTAATAGTGAACAGTCTTGTAAAGATGTCTTTTTGTGGACATATGTTTTTCTCTTAGGTAATTTTCTAGGAGTGAATTTCTGAGTCATAGATTAGTTATATGTTTACACTTACAAGAAGATACCAAACTATTTTTCAAAGTGACTGTATCATGCTGCATTCCCACCAATTTAAATGAGAGTTGCAAGGGCTCCACATCTTACTAACACTTAGTATTGTCAGTCTTTAATTTTAGCTACTCTAGTGGGTTATCAAGTCAACTTTGACTTTAATTTGCATGTCCCGGATGACTAATGATGTTTTTCATATGCTTTCTGATCACTTACATATTACTTATGTTAAATATCCAGTCAAGTCTCTAGCTCATTTTTTATTGGTTTTTCTATTTATTGTTCAATTGTAGGACTTTAAAAATATTTTGAATAAAAACTGTCAGATATATATATTGCAAACATTATTTCCCACTTTGTGACTTGTCTTTTTATTTTTTAAATGACCTCTTTTGAAGAACAGACATTTTTAACTTGGGCTGACGTCCAATTTAGCAACTTTTAAATTTATCATTTGTGCTTTCTACATTCTATCCATAAATCTTTGCCTACCTCAAATGATAACTATATTGTACATTTTCTTCTATAATTTTACAGTTTAAGCCTGTGTGTTTAGATCTGTAATCTATCCCTTAATAATTTTGGTGTTTCGTGTGAATTGAGTCAGTTTATTCTTTTCCAGGTTACTCCATAGCATTTGTTGAAGCAGTTTTAGCTATGGGAAATCCAGGTGGGCATGAGTGAGAGGTTGGGCTTGTGGGAGTGAGGTTCAGGAAAGCAGCCTAAGCTGGAAATATTGCTTTGGGGAGAGCCATGGTTATTATAGCTATGTTAATAAATAAGTACAACCATTTCTAACCTCACCAAGCTTTCTCTTTAATAGCAGCAGACCCAGAATAATATAACATGTCATAGTAAGTATATGGTATGGGTAAAAACAGATTTTATAGAGTTCTATGACAACTTAAGAAAAGTATACTAACTCCACTTCAAGTTGAGAAAATGAGATGACCCTTAAGCTGTTTTGAAGATAGAGTACTTCAGCAGGGTAGACATGAAGTGGAGTGGAAGGGCAGTCCAAAATTACATTGTTTTTGTCAATTAGAATTCTGAAATAGACAAACAAAAGCATGGCAAGCACTCAGTGTATTCTCTGCTTGATATCTCAGATTTTTCTGATAATAGCGTGGCATTCTTTGGAGAATACCTCTCTCTATACCTCCCCCACCCCAACAGACCACACCTCTACCACGGCGAAGTAATTTTTATGTCCACATAGACCCTGCCCACTGCCACCACTGTCATAATTAGATGACACAGAGCTGAACATCGAGTCCGTTCTGAGCACATCAGAGATCTTCCCTGAGATCTTTTAGCTTGAACGCAAAGAGTGCCAGAGTCAGTCACTGGTTTAGAAACTATAAGAAAGAGAGCTTAGGATTCAGTGGTAACTGTGTTTGCCACCATGTAAAAGGGTCTGATCAGTAGGGAGAGAAAAGTAAAGCAAACATGCCATGAGATAGAGGGAGTGTCCTGATGGCATTTGAATTTTCTGTTCTAGTTCTTCATGTGGTCTAGCTGCATGTGACCTATCTCGTTTGGTTGTTCTACAATTCCTCAGATTTGATGAGATTTTCTAGTATCCTTGCAATAAAATTCCTTTTCTGTAGGGTAGTACAGGGCTGCCACATAGTCTGTGCCCTGCTCAACTTCAGGAGACATCCTTTTCAAGCATAGGCACTTGTAGGCAGGGAGCTCCACCCAGAAGCCTTTAGAGTTCTTACCTCATCACTAAGGGCCAAGGACAGTGAACTGGATGTCTCTGCAATCTGGGGCAAGGTTGACAGGAATCATTTGTTTTAACTAGAAAATCTATACAAATTTGAGGATATTGTGTAAAAAAAAAAATAAGAAATATGCAGTTCAACCTATAAAACAGCCATAAACATGGCTGTTGTTCCTTCATCTTGTGGGACGTAGTCAGTCAGTGTTTCTGAAATAGCCTCAGGTAAATACCTAGGAGCCCGGCAGAGGGGTAATTTGGGAATAGAGCTAGGACAGCTCCTGGATCCTGGGATGGTGGTAGAGCTGGCATAAACTAAATCTGCGGTTTACAATAAATAATCTAGTGTGTCATTTAGTTGAGTGTTTCTGGTTAATACGAAACTTCTATTCAATACTGTTTTAAAAAATTATAATTATCAGTACAATTCATTTTGGTTAGTCTATACATAAATAATTAGGACTTAAAGTGAAACTCGAATAGCAGTTTTATTTGCTTCAGCTCTGAGTTCCTGTTAATACCTGCCAGGGCAGCTTTATGATGTGACTAGTCTTTAATCCACAGCGGCCAGGTGGCAGGAGCCATGGTAGGCAGACCCTAATGAGGCAAGATCAGACCTCTTTAGTTCATTAAACCAGACAAGGATTTATGGTAGAAAGTCCTAGGAAACATGGGGTTTGAGTGCATAGAAACATTCTGCTTTGATACCTCGACTTTATTGTTTAACACTGGAAAACATCACATTCCCTTTAGATTGAATATTATTTGTTCAGCTTCTCTAGGTCATAGTTGACAGTTCTATTATTGTTGGAGTCCCTCCATAAGAACAGCTCCATACATGATAAATAATTGGTCAACTTGAAAATCCTCCCAGTTTTTTACAAATAAGCCAGTTTCTGCATTGATCATTGATTTGTTTATTCACTAGCAGACCATCTACCACATACTAGGTTAGGGAGATATTGAAAATAATCAGTAAATGAAATAAAAATAAGCCCTTTACTTAAGGAGCCAGTCTACACAGTTTAATAGAAGACAGTCAAGTAAAAGATAAAAAATAGAGAGCAATAAATGCCAGAATGTGGGCAAACACAAAAGGAGTTGGAGCATGTATTCATTCAACAAATATTTATTGAGTATATACTATATGTACATGTTCTAAGGCACCAGAGAGATGGGAGTGGATGAAAACAGATTTCTTATTTTCAGGGAGTTTACATTTCCATGGGGAAAACAGACAATAAACAAATGTGTATGCAGGCAGATGGTGATAAATGTTAAAAAGAAAAAAGAAAAGAAAAGAAAAAATAAAAGAAAAGGAAAGAAAGAGAGAAAGAAAGAGAAAGAAAGAAAGAAAAAGAAAGAAAGAAAGAAAAGAAAGAAAGAAAGAAAGAAAGAAAGAAAGAAAGAAAGAAAGAAAGAAGAACGAACAAAGGAAGGCAAATATTAATAGGGCCAGTGCAATTTTAGATAGGTCTGTCAGAAAAAGCCTCACTGATAAGGGATATGTGAGTAGAACTCTGAACGAGTTAAGGAATCAGCCTTCTAAGGGAAGAAGATTACAAGCAGAGGGAACAGCAAGAGCAAAGTCCCTGAATCAAGATTCAAGGAAATCTTGAATTTAAAGATTCAAGGAAAAGCAACAAGGCCAGTGTGGCAAGAGGACGGTGAGGCAAAGAAGGCACAGTGGCAGAAGAGATCAAAGTGGTAGCTACAGCCAGATTATGGAGAGCCTTTCCAGCCATGTTGTACATTTTGGGTTTTATGCTGAATGAGGTGGGAAGCCACTGGAGGATCTCGAGCAGAATGACATGATCTGAATTACAATTTTAAAAGATCACTCTGGCTGCTGTAAGGAGAATAAAGTGCAACAGGAATAGGTGGAAGCAGGGACACCAGCTGAGGTCAATATCATGCTCCAGGCAAGAGATGGTGGTGACTTGGACTGGGGTAGTACTGGTGGAGATGGTGAGGGGTGGTCGGATTACAAGTGCATTTTAAAGCTGAAAACACAGGATTTATTAACCGATTGGAAGTTGGGTGTGAGAGAAAGAGAGGAGTCCCTACAAGTTTGCAGCCTGGGTAACTGGAAGAGTTAGAATTTCCTAAGTTGAAGAAGACTGAGAGAGGACCAAGGTTTTTGTTTGCTTGCTTGGTGTTTGTTTATTTGTTTGTTTGTTGAGAGTTTGCAGAGAAGACCATGTGTTTGGTTTGAAGGCTGTATGTAGTAGATATCTAAGTAAAGATAGTGAGTACGCAATTAATTGGATATATGAGTCTGGAACTCTGGTAAAGTTTCAAGCTGGAGACAGGGAAAGCTTCAAGCTGGGAAGGGAGGGAAAGGAGACTCAAAAACTGAGTCCAAGTACCCCCAATTTTTAACCACCAGGAAGATCAAGAGGGATCAGCAAAACAGACTGAGGACAAATGCTATATGGGGTAGGATGGCAATGAAAATGTGGAGGTGTGCCAGAGTTCAAGGAAGCAAACGTTTCAGGAAGAAAGATATGATGAACTATGTCTAATGGGAAGATCAACAGAGTAAGATGAGACCTGAGAATCAACATTTGATTGGGCAACACGAAGTTCATTGGTGACCCTGAATAAAGCGGTTTAGATCAGTAGCCAGAAAACTTTTTCTGTAAAAGGCCAGAGAGTAAATATTTTAGGCTTTGCAGGCCATCTGATCTTTTTTGCAAATACTCAATTCTGCTGCTGTAGCACTAGTCATAGGTAGTATATATAGAATGAGCATGGTTATCCTCGAATAAAACCTTAATTGCAGAAACACATAGTGGGCTGGATTGGTTCATGGGCCACAGGTCACTGACCTGTGGTGTAGATGATGTTACAATATTTAAAGTGTGATTGAAGTAATTTCAGAAAGGAAGAGAAGATGGGGTGACTTTGGAGGAGTTTTGCTGTAAGGAGAAGCAGAAAGATCTGAGTGTTGCAAGATGAGAGAGAAGAGAAGGTCTCTATTTCCTTGGGAGAAATAAGTATGACATCCCAGACAAAGTGATGCTGTAGATGTCTTGGGCCTCAAAGTTAAGGAAAACATCCTACTTACTATGCATTAGAGTGATCATAAAGTCCAGCGTATAATTTCAGCTACCCCTTAGCTATACTTGGCTTGGTCTCTATGCCCTTTTGTTACCTGAGCTTTTTACTGGAATTGAGCCTCCCCAACTTAGACTGCTGACTGAGTGATGTGCTTTTATTTAGCATGACCAGTCTCAGAAATAACATAAATGGGGGAAAAATAAAACAGGTTTCATCTGGGATTCCATTTCACAGAACTTAATTAGAATGATTGGCATCTCGTGATTTTGATTTCTTCCTAAGCAAAAAAATTCTAAATCGAATTTCATTTTTTGAGATCAAAAGAGGATTAGCTCCCACAATTTCATAAATAATGAACCCAGGTCTCAGCCTTCACTAAGCTACAAGTGATAGTCTTTGGGATCTGATTTTCCCCTACTTTTCTGATCTGCTTCTTTTTCTTATTTTTAGGTACAAGTAGCCCCTGTGCTTCATGCGAATTGGAATTGTTTTTATTCCTGGTGTTAGATTTGAAGTAGTAACAACAACAAAAAAAAACGTATTAAAAGGAAACATTTTTCCTGCTATTAGCTACTTTTTAATAAGTATTTTTAAGGCATTGCATTAAATGCTTTACAATTCAACTTTTTTCTTATCCTTATGAAAATTTTTAAACATGTAAAAAGTAGAAAAAGTAGAATTATGAATATATTTTACCTATTACTAAGCTTCAATAATTACCAACTCATATTGGTATAATCCCCTGAATTATTTTGAGAGAAAGTTGTAGAAAATATGACTTTTTATTTTTCTGACTCGGGACTACACATTACATTCCGTTTGTCCTATTTCCTTATCTCCTTTAATCTAGAATGATTCCTTAGTTTTTATGGTTTTCATGACATTGACATATTTTGAGAGGATATCTCTTAATTTTAATTTGCCTAATTGTTTCTTCACGGTTAACTTCAACTAATTCCTTTTTGATGGAAATACTACAGAAGTGATGTTGTGTACTTCCCAGTGTTTTCCATAGGGAGGCCCATGGTGTCACGTTGTCCCACAATTTGGTGATGCTAATTTTGATCACTTGATTAAGGTGATATTTACCAAATTTTTCCACTATAAAGGTATCTTTTCCCCTCTTTTTAATAATTAAATAATCTGGGAAGAGATAAATATCCTATTCCCCAACAAACTTTCAACTAATAGTTTAAGCATCCACAGATGATTCTTCCCTGAATAGACTATTATTACGATGATTACAAAATAGTGATTTCCTGACTTTATCATTCCTTCTGTAATTATTAGTCATACTCTAAAGAAGAGCTTTTCTTTTATCCCATTTTTAATTATATAATTTATGTATTTTTGATAATCAAAGTGAACTCAGATTTTTTTAATTGAATGTGTTATACTTTATTACTGTCATTATTCATTTTAATATTCAAATTATCCAGGTTTTGTTTGTGTCTTTTCACATGCTACCATTCATTCTAGGTTTTGTTTGTTTATTTGTTTTCTGTTTGGTGTTATGTTTATATTTAATACTTCTTACTTTCTTTGAGCCCCATGAAATGTTTCAGACTCACCTTATACTTTCCCTGCTTCAGCCTTGGAATCAGCCATTTCTCTAAAACATTCTAGGTTCTTTCGTGGAAAAGGGCATCCGGAAGACAAAATCTGAGTACTGAATGTGTATTTTGCTATTAGGGTATCATTACATCTAAGCTCTTTTAATGGACAGAGAAGAAATAAAACTTTTTAGAAAATCGTAAGTTTATATCTCATGCCTCTAATTACTAGTCACCATCGTAAGATACTTCCTCTCCTTCCTCCAAACCACGTTTTAATCTCACCTTTCATTCACAGTGACAATCCTGGTTCCCAACAACATCCATGTGTCTACTCATTTGCTCAACCCTATAGCACACACCAAATGGTTTCAGAATTGTCATGCCTGTATCACAACCAGCAATAAACCTGTTAAGCGACGTTCAAGGCTTCTTTACAGTTTTACCTGTACAATATACTCAGGGGGTACATAAGTACTACATCCCTCCCATATTATTTTGAAGCAATCCAATGCATCAGATTTTTTTAGCTCTTAATATTGCAATATGGCATGACCATAATGCCATTATTACACATAAAAATTGAATATTAGTGGATCAACAAGTATCCAGTGTTTTTTCAGGGCTCAAATTGGCTCAAAAGTATCACAAATGGGTTTGGTTGTTGTTGTAATTGTTGCTTTGTTTTGTTTTATAATTTGTTTGTTTGAACCAAGATCAAAATAAAGTCTATACATTGTAACTGGCTGATCCTTCTCAAAGTCTCTTCTGATTGTATGTTTTCCTGCCATATTTTATTTGTTTCTTGCAATTTTATATAGATGAAATCAGATCGTTTGTCTTGTAGAGCTTCCCACGCTTCGGATTTTGCTGATTGCATTTTTATAGTATAAATTACCATGTTTCTCTGTCCTCTTTGTTGCTGTAAACTGGTAGTTGAATCCAGAGGTTTGGTTAGATTCTGATTCATTTGAGGGAGTTTTGTTTTGGGAGTAAATAGAGGTTTGCAAGACTACTTTGTAGTCATATTTTATTCTTTTATCAGAAGGCATGAAACATCTGACTGTCTCTTTGTGATTGTAGCAGCTACTGATACTCAATGCCTACATCCATTAGTTCATTAGGTTTGCAAAATAATCTTTTTTTTAATTAGGCGATTATAGACACACATGTATACATGCATTCACATAGACACATTTCTGTAAACAGATATATCTCAAGCCAACTCTAATCTTTCCCTTAACCCCTCTCTGTTACATTATTACTTGTTCTTTTACCTCACTTGTTTTCAAAGTTCTCTTTTTATGTGTGTGAAAATAAGATTTGTATAATACAAAGTAGTGACCCAAATATACAGTAACAACTTTCCCAGGGGAACATAATTATTTTAGAGGAGAAATGAGGAGAGTAAAATAGCATGTATAAAACAATAAGGAGGTCACAGAAAAGATGTATCTGAGCTCAGCATAAATTTAAACCTAAATTCTGCCCAGAGAACACTGATATCACTAAGACGACATTCTAGAACTATGAAACTTTTACAGCTTGAAAAACTAAAACATGTCCCTAGTTTTAAAGTTTTCTGGATGAGAAGGATAAAAATATGTCAAGATTCACTCATGTGTGTTTAAAAACATGAGATTTGAGTAGGAAAATAATTTGAGGTTTTTGTTTTGTTTCCTTTCATGAAGCATGTATTTCATCTTAAGCCGGTTCACCAACGCCATTACATCTCAGGGTCAGGCTGGGCAATTTCATGCCATTTGACCTAACAACTTGGAGACTTCTGAGTAATAGTGACTCCTAGTATGGGTGTTCTAATGTCTGTCACAACATGAAAGGTATTCATTTAACAGAGACAAAACAAAATCAGATAAACAAAAGACATGTGTATCTAATTGACTGCAAGGGTTGGAATGAGTGGTTTATTCTTATTCAATTAAAGATAAAAATTATTTACACCAAATAAAATTAGAAACCTGCTATGTTTCTTCTCAGTCCATGGTGTGAGGTTGGGAAGAGGGTCCTTTTTAAAAAGAAATGGCTTCATCGAGATATAATCCACATAGTATACAATTCACTCACAGTATACGACTCAATGTTTTCTAGTATATTCATAAGTTATGCCACCATCACTTCAATCTAATTTTATAACATTTTATCTCCCCCAAAAGAAACCTCATACCCATTGGCTGCCACTTCCCAATCTCTGTGCCCACTATCCCCAGCCCTAAGCAACCAGTTTACCTTTGTTTCCACAGATTTGCCACTTAATGGGCAATTACCTTTTAATTGCCATTCATGGCCTGTCACACTTAAATTCTTTCTTTTTTTAACATTATCATAAAAAGAAAAATTGAAGAAAGGCCAAAAAAATATGAATGAGTATCACAAAAATTGTAACAGGGTAACCAAAAGAGATGTTGTTGAATCCAATACCATCTGATGATTTAAATAAATAATCTTCAAGCATCAAGCTATGGGAAGAACACACTTAAGAGAATCAAGCACTAATAATTTTCAATATAAACTTAAAGCAGGCTTAAGTTGCAGAAACTTGTGATGCTCTTAAAAACAGTGATATTTGCAACCAGGAATATTTGCAAATTCAATTTCTGACTTCTCTGCTCACCAATTTTGTGGCTCTGGGGCAAATAATAGAAGATTTATACACTTCAGATTCCTCTTCTGTAATATGGGAATAATGATGGTACTAACTTCATGAAGTTAGCATGGAGATTAATTCATGTAGAGCTTTTGGAACCAAATGTGGCACATAAATGCCCAATAAATGTTATTGTTTTATCATCTTTATTAGTTAGAACTCAACATTTTAGGTCAAATTCCAAAATGGAATTTTTAGATATGCCAACTTGCCCCATGCCACATTTGATGGCTATTTTCAAAGTCTCTATTTAAAGATGTTTCCTGCTATGAAAGCAATGGATCTAGATCTAAGATACTGTCATGTAGACAGACAAAGAATATCATTGCTCAAGTATAATTAAGAATAGAGCTGTAAATCAGTCATCGGTTGCTTCAGAACCATGTGTTCTATAAATAGTACAATTGCTAATTTATTATTCTCACCTAGCACTCATGTAACAGATTTTCCTTTTCTATATTAAAAGAAAAAAATTACAGCAGCAAAAAAGCTTATATAATGGTATTACACATGTCTAATAAAAAATAAAGAATACTGTTAAAGCATTATAAACCACATATAATCTCTTATAGTTTAAATGTTTAGCTAAGATCCTAAACATATGACTTTTAAGTCTGTGAATGTGAACTGAAATTGTGACTTGTTTTTTTTTTGTCCACAAATGTAAGGAAATGTAACCACCAATAGTTTCATTACCTTATCTTTAATTCCAATCTGAAATGGCTTTTGCTAATAAGACTGACACATTAGATATGCTTATTCTTAAAGTATTGTTGTGTATTTTCTGTTCTTTTGAAAAGTGTGGTGCTTAGTAGTATTATGTCCCAATCAGATGATTCATGATACACAACATTTTCATACTTGGGAAATGTTAACACATTATAGTCCTTGCTTTGAAACATAAAAGAATTAATCACAGATAACACATTTTCATATTCCTTTGACGCTTGAGACCATTTAAATGATGTGGCTTGCATGCAGCCCCATTTTGGGCCCTCATAGCCCTCTACATTGTCCCTCTATGTCTGCATTTTCACCCCAGGCTTTACTCCTCTTGGCATTGTTTTGTATTTGCATGAAAATTTGTAATTTTTTTTTTGCATGACAAGTCATTGGTGATGTTGAAGTTAAATGTCCAACATACCTTGCAATATCACATGCCATTAATTCTTACATGATTTTTTTCTTTTATTTTCAGTTACTGAAGTTTAAATATGCTTGAAATGTAAAAGTGGCATGAAACTGGAGTGATGCAAGAATATTTAGTATTCTTTTAATGACTGTCATTTTTAACTGGGAAAATTTGGGGGCAGTTCTCAACCTTGTTTTTGGACACCAACCCTAAATTACAAATGATGATAAAAACCATATTGAGCATAGGTGCTGTCAGCAGAGTAATAAATTCTGAAGTGATACCTTTTTTTTCCCTCTGAGAATGTAATTTTAGTACTTGAATGTAGAGTATATGTCCTCTAATTTCAGAAATTATTAATTATTTGATTCACTATTTTTCATAAAACATTCTTAATGGGCATACAATTGAGCTCTATTACTTTGCTGAAAGTTTCTACTACCTAAAAAAGTAATGAGTTACTTACTGAGTGACAGCACCAACATTTTAGTACTTTAATGTTTCCTAAATGAACATGGTTACGAAAATGGATATTTGATATGGGAATGTATGAGTATACACAGAAGATAAGTTATTTATACCATTTTGTCTAGCTTCAAATTCATAAGGGTACAGGACTAATTCCCACCAATGGGACAAAAGTGCACATCCAAGCAAGTTTCCTTTCCTTCTAAGTAGTCACCTTGCTGCTCTACATTTATTCCTAACAGCTGCCATTGCCAAAAATGTTTCTGAATACCTGTTTTCAAATTACCTTCAGAGTCTTTGGCACCTTCATTTCAATAGCTGTGTGCTAACAAATCTTGATCCTTGGAGAGTGATTTTAATTTTTTCAGCAGCTAAAAGACCCTCAGAGCCAAATCAGCCAAACAAGGATAGTAGTCAATCTGGTAAAACATATTTTGAATGATATATGAATATGAAATGAGTAAAACCTGCCTGACCAAAAGCTTATAAAATGACTGTCAATGCATTTCCCAAAGAGAAACCCCACA
Source organism: Theropithecus gelada (assembly GCF_003255815.1). Lineage (NCBI taxonomy): Eukaryota > Metazoa > Chordata > Mammalia > Primates > Cercopithecidae > Theropithecus > Theropithecus gelada. Next base: position 75,548,270 of record NC_037682.1, on the reverse strand, counting down.
AAGCATTTGCATAAGAACAGCAGCAGTGGAATTAATGGAATTTTCTTAAGGAATCTTCTAGGCAAGCACATGATATCCACTTGAATGAATAAATTCTAATACCTGTATCATATGATGTATCTATGTGTTATTTTTAATTCAGCCTCATTTAAGCTAATGGAATAGTTAAAAATTTTAAAGACAGTCATTCTTACTTTTTTTTACCTGATCAGAATCTAGTTGAGTCACTGCCATTTTTCCTATGATAAGTTAATATCAAGTTAATACCCCTTTAGCAGCAATTTTAACAGATTTTGGTTGATTGCCTCCTGGCTGTCACCAACTAGCTCTGTGATATCAGTACAGGACACAACTCTGTGCCTCTGCCTCCCTGTCTACAAAATGAGGACATGGGTCTAAATTATTGTTAAAAATCTCTTTTGAATAAAAATGTTATATTCTAATGATTATATATTCATGTATAAGGCTATAATTATCATATATCCTTAATCTACATACTTCTTTGTGCAGTTTTAATTAAAACTAAGAGAAGTAACTCAAATTCAAATTATTTTAAAAGACATCAAGACACTGAGAAGAAAACCAGTTTTTTCAATAAAGTATTTTCTACGTGATGGTGATAAGAAGACATTTGAATAGCACTTTATATTTACATTGTCCTTTGTGGGTCTCACAACCTAAGAGCTGCTATCATTGTCCTCATTTTGCAGATGAAGATATTGAGGTTCAGAGAGATTCAATTACCTCTCTAAGGTGATGAACTAGCAAGATGTAGAGCCAGCACAAAAAAATTCTGGGTCTTCTCCTTCTAATTTAAGACTTTCCCTCCATCACCATTTATCTGTAACCAGTCTTTTGCGTAGGAGACAATTTTTCCAAGGTGCCACTATTCAGAATTTATACTCCTTGAAAATAAAATTGACCTTTAGAACTCTCTGGCACCACTTTAGAATTATTCACTTGCGTCACTACAGCTCTCTGTACTTTTACAAACTAGTTGTTTTGTCAGCATGAGTGTGACAACAATTAGACGTCCCCTGTTTTTGCCCCATGCCTTTTCTCCTTCACAGTCATTCAATGACAAGCGTAAAAAGAGCTTCATCTTTTCACGAAAATTCCCATTCTACAAGAACAAGGAGCAGAGTGAGCAGGAAACCAGTGATCCTGAACGTAAGTAGATTCTCAAAGATAATGTCACATGCAACATAAGAGAAATAAATTCACAGGCAACACGCAGGATGTAGGCTCTCCCACGCCACACACCTAGGCAAACAACACAGCAGGCAGGCAGGGCAGGTCTACTACTGTGACCAGTGTTTGACTACAGTCTGGATCCCTCCTTTCACATGACTCTTCTTTGCAGAAGGCATTGGACAGAAACTTGCCGAAACTGGGACTTGCACCCAACCGACATTTCTCTTTGACCAGGAATGGGTCTGGTTTGCCTTTTCTATCATGCAACTCTCTAAGTCTTGAGACAAATTCTTTTCTGAGATGAAATATTGGATTCTATTGACACATATGTTTTTTGGAATGTTAGGAACAATTAAATTATCTTTATCAATTACTAACACATTTGCTCACTCTTTCCCTCCTGCAAAACACTAAACACTTGCTGGGCACTGAGCTTGTAATGGTGGATATCATTTAGAATTTGCTATGAAATTTGGAGAGGTTTATTCCTTAAGTGGGGCATTTTTGTGGCAACATGATCAACCATGGGCCAAAATTGGGCATTTGCTGAATTTTTTTCTCTCTTACAATCTTTTGTTTAAACCTTGAGTTGCTCTGCAAATCAGAAATTTCCTTCTTGAATCTCAGCTCAAGGAGTTTGGGGTGAAAGTTGGTTTAAAAGAAGAGAGAATGGGATCCAGATTGTTAAGGCAGCACGGTCTGTCATGGTAGTATTCATTTCAACTCCACTGACTTCTTCCTTCCTCTTCCGTGGCTGTTCTTCCTCTCTCATTGCTCTCTCTGGGGACTTCCATGCAGGACATCCCCGGATTAGGTGACGACGGTTATGGAACAAAGACTCTGAGTAAGTTTCCAGGAATGGTCACTGTAACTTTTCTTTTCTTTTCCTTTCCTTTTGAGTTTGGCTTTTGTTCCTTTTCCTGAGGGCCTTTCACTCCTAGCATGCACAAGATACGAGTTTTATTTGTTACCTAGCTGTGAATGCTCCTACAAAGTAACTTTCGATCGTTTTGTTCTGCATGTCAGCATTTAAAAGCAAAGTGTATCAGGCACTCTAACTTCTGTTGCAGTTAACACCATCCCTTTCTGACCAAGTGATATTATCAACATGGTCCTGATGCCCACCATAGCATCACTTGCTCTGCGCTTAATACCTCCCAGAGAGCAAGAAACCATGTTGAAAGAAAGGGTGAGCTAAGTGTTCTAGAACAGCAAAATAGAAATGTACTTTATGTTCTTCCTTCTGTCTTTTCACATGGAAATATTTAATGACCTTGTCAAATCTCATAATTAGGTTGTACTTTGCTGTTAGTAAAGGAGCTGTTTTGTAGTCGAAAGGAACATGCATTCTCTAAAAGCAAATTTTAAGCTACTTGATCTTCCATGAGTATTTATTTGTTATTAACTTTGATTTTTTTTCTGACTTGCGGTGATCCTGCTTGAAATGTTTATATGATAAAGTTTGGATATGTAATAATATGCCTTTCTATCAGTGATTTATCAGCTATATTACAAAATCAGGTCTTCACTTTATAGCATAGAGTGAAAAACAAAATATATTAAACCTTTACATTTTCTAGTTGTTCATGTATTTAGTCTGTGTCTGATTTCACTAAGCAATTAAAAAAATAATTATCCTGTCGCTTAATATACTACACTATGATTTTTCCTCTTTAATAACTAACCCCATTGCGTAGGCACCAATGAAATGAGAACAGAGTTTTGTGTCTTTTGCAACTGTATCACATGTTTAAGTTTTTTGTTTTGTTTTGTTGTTTTAAATTAACAGCTATGGGCAATATTTTTAGAAGCTGTTTATTTGTATAAAACAAAATTACATTGAACTGGACTTTGTTTTCAAGGGCTCTTTCTATAACCCTGAGTATTGATACCCCCTCATAATTCAAATTGTTCATTTGGAGAGTTTTTAAAAGATATTTATATTTTTAAAAATCTGATCAAGAGTACTGATCTTAAAGATGAAAACTTTATTTTTGAGTCACTATATGGAATATGATAGAAAATTTTTCTGGAATTTAGTGGCTGAAGTTTAAATATTGATTTCAGCATTATCTGGACAGCATCAAGCACCACCAGAGAGAATTTGTAAATTTTCAATTTGAGAGGGAAAAGAAACATCTTAATATATTGTTAATAATAAACATCACTAAAAAGTAGTGGCTTTTGGAATGTCAAAAATAGGATACCCTTTCAATCCAGAATATGCAAATGTCTGTTTGCTCTTTAAAAATTGAATAAATTTTAAAAGTAAAGCTTGGCAACAACAACCAAAAACCCAGTCATCCCCAATTCAAGGCACTTAAGATAATAATCTACATGAAATACACTATTATTGGTTATGTGCCTTGACTTTCATTTTTGTAACCGAAAACAGATTTGCACAGGTTCATCCACACTTCTTTCCCTATTGCCTCTTTGCACTTGCAAAACGTGTGCCCAAATTAGTAATGCAGTTCTGATCATAGACCAACACAAAGAGAAATGATTTGTGCAAATTTAACCCATGCTTTGGTTTTCATTAGTTTCATACTCTAAAACTACTCTATCCAATTGGCAAGAATATATGATGTCAAAGCACTTTTTTATTGTTAGAGAATAATTTTATATATTATTTTTGTCTTTCTAAAAATGCATAACTATTGTCACTTTTTTAAAAACTGAAGTTATTTATAGTGAGCTTCAGAAATCGAATAGTCACATGTTCTTCATTTAATTAAAGTAATATACAAATAAGTTGATAGACTGATGAGTGTATCATCTATAACTTAACAAGCAGTATGGATGAAAGAAAATGATTTTGGAAATAAGAGCTCAAATTCTGGCACATAAGCAACACATCCCTGTTAAGTTAGGTGAACTATGTATGAAAAAATAATTTGGAGTATTGCTGTGCAAGCAAAAAAAAAATACTTCATGCCAGAACTTGTACTGTGTATCAGGCCATTTATCTCCTGCCTGTTCCATGCCTCCAGAATTCAATAGCTATCCAAGCAAGAATCCTAAAATAAAAACAAGGAACTATTGAGCTGATTCATAAAATATTATTCAGTGACTCACATCTTCCTCATAGATTTCAACTCACTCACTGAGGCAGAAAAGATCTTCAAGAATTCCTTTTCATTCTGAGAATGTGTTTAGGAACTATTTAAATAGAAATAAAATTCAAGGGATTCCAGGGATCAGTTAGCAATTTGAATTGCAGCATTCCAGCAAAATGCTTAAAGGCTAAAATTGAGAAATAAAAAACTCTGCAAGAAAACAGTGCCCACACACCAGAAGCGCCTGAATTTATAGTCAAGAAAACATTCTGTCAAGACATACTATTCACTGTCACATAAATCTTGAAAGTCAGAGGTATATTAATGGGTCATAGTATTTTTCTAATCGCCTAAGTTGACATTATGCATTTTTTGTAATTAAAGATACTTTCTTCATTTGCTAAAAAGAAGAAACAGCAATCAAGCAGCGGGTTCCTGTAAAATGGAGATAAAGTTTTCATCTTCTTTATCTTATCTGAGTTTTCTTAATGCAGCCTCCTCTGCGGCTTTTACTTGCCTTTCGCTCACATTTCTAGTAGCCTTGCATGAGTGTATTCCTTTCAGTTCTGGCTGCTCTTCAATGCTTGGTATCTCTTTAATTTGCTGTGCTGTTCTTGCAGAACATGTTTCTTCTAATGCCAGCGATAGCGAAAGTAGCTACCGTAAGTTACTGCTTTGGTTTGCGGTCCTTTTCTTTGCAATTGCCCCATTGCCTGTGGTGGTCATTTCAGATTTCTGTTGTTGTTTTTCAATTGCTACCTTTTATCATCTGTATTCAAAGCAAATGGCTTGAAATGAAATCACTGGATGTGGAAAGATAAAAAAGACACTAGAGCCATCAGTGGACCCTTATGTGATTTGTGCAAGCAGTAGTGGTCTTGCTAATAAACAATTACAACCCCAGTTGGTTGTGACTCAGTGATTCAATTGTCACAGAGAAGGTGTGTAAAAAGTTCAACGTGGTGGATTTTTACATTGTAACCCCCAAAATAATTGAAACTCTTAGCAGGAGGGTGGAAAAATCATCATGGTATTGTTTTCCTTCTTATTTTGCCATTTCCTTTCTGTTCTTGGCTCCCCTTCATAGGAAAAACATTTATAAATTAAGTGTTCCTTTAAAATCAGGTGTGAATCTTTTACATCACTTTCTCTTTGATTAATCATTTAAGGTAGAATACTATAACATTTCTGACTTTACTTTTTTGATAATTGGGGAACTGATGGAAGAGTTTCATCCTCTAATGTTGAAGGAACTTAATTTTTTTAATGTGACCAAGTCTTCTTAGATCAGAAAACTTAGCTGAAAAGGTAGGTAACTATTTAAAAGTTATTTCTGGTCTTTGTTTGGTCACCTCAAGCCATTTGCTTAGTGTATGAAAATATCCACCAAACACCAATCATATCCTTTTGATCAGTCCTCATGGTTTCTTACCACCTACTTACTTACTGGTTTTTGGTGACTAACATAGGTACATATTTTTACTGGGATTCTTACAATTTCTGTAAGATTAATTTATATTCCTTAGTGAAATGGGTTACCCAAAAAGCAGGCCTAATACATGTGACCCACAGATACTAAGGCAGAAATTGGTATTGTCTTTTGTTTGAATGAGTATTGTATTAATTGAAAACTAGAATTGTTTGAGGTTTTCCCCCCGATTATAGCATGGTACTTTACAAAACTATGCCTTTTTGAGGTGGAAGGCCAAATAGTGGTACAACACTTAATTTGGATTTTGAGAGAGGCTTTGGAAAATCAGAGGGGCGGCAAGTAGGAGAGGAAGCACAAAAAAGGAAAGATGGCAGATGGAGGTAGGCTTGGAGGAGGAAGATGATGTAGACAAAGGAATAAAATGAAAAAAAAATTGTGATGAGATATGCTTGATTAATCAAACATTATTAGACTGATATAAGAACCACCTAATTTTCTTACTGATGAAAGTCTTATTGATAGAAGAAATTCCATCAATTCTTGCTGATGGAAGAATTCAAAAGGTTCTTGTTGTCAACACGGTAACATGACAACATTTTTACATTCTTTATACTTTTATAATTTTATTATTATCCTAATTTCAGAAAAAATTTGCCTCCCCCCTTTTTCATTTTATTTTAAACCAAGAAACTCGGCCAAGAAGAATTGACCAAAGCTTCTGTTAATAACACCTAAGCTGCCCTCAATTTAGTATGTAGAAAAATATAACTTATTTTTTTGGGTTCCAGGAAGACCAATGGCACTAGTTTCCTTGATATTAAGTTTTCAATTTTCAAATGTTGTGCTTCCACCCAGTTGACACAGGTACAGAAAGAGAAAGCATCATGCTTTATCTTTCAATTCTTTTAATGGAAAATATATACTATACAAGAACTACCTTTTCTTATAAAAATCACATTTTTATAGAATATTTTAAAGGCTTCTCTTCTCTGTTTCAGAGGTGGGAATATTTTTCCCAGAATTATTAAGTTATAAAAACTGGCCCAAGACTTTCAACTCTTTGACAGATTTTTGGAGTGATGTTCCAAGATGACATCCCTAATTATTTTTACTCTCAAATACTAGTTGCACATAAATGTTTATCGAATGAATAAAGGAAACACTTGCAGACATCTCAAATTATCTATGAGAAAAGAGAGGAGTTGGAACTGGATTCTATGACATTAGAAAGGCAAATATGGAATCTAATCATCTCTATTGTCTTGAGTTTCATCCAAGGTTACAGAAGGTCAGCCACTCAGTTTGGTTTCTTTACAAATGAACAAAAGTAAGAAGAGTCTTTATCACAGCTCAGAGGAGAAAAATGACATTTATTCCTCCAGAATGGAAATATGAAGAATTCCAGAGGAATGTTTATTTATTCATTTGGTACCTACTATACGTGAGGTCCCCTGGATACCATTAGACCCATTGTGAATATCAACTAACTCTAGATCTAAGCACACATAATAGTGGGAGAGATATATAAATAAATTTAAAAGTGCACAAAATGTGACAGGTACTAAGATAGATGTCTGGTTCAAGAATAGTGGGAGCGTAAGAGGTAGTTTCAGAGAGGAAGCAGCTTTGAGCTGAGCTTTGGAAAGTTGAGGAACTTACTAGCTAGACAAGATAAGGAAGGAACTTCTCAGAAAGAGCATTGCCACGACAAAAGACACAGAGGTTTGGAACAAATATATTTTCCAGAAGGTACCAACTTTGAAGTCAAAATAGGCTACATTTTTCTAGTGAATTCCTGGCTTTTGCTGTAATTATGACTAAAAATAGTATAAACAAATACAAAAAAAACCAATATCCAGGTGTTGTATTTCACTGTTGTACTTTACTATTCCATATCCACTCTGGGGACAAAATGGCTAAATAATAATAATAATAATTCAGAGTTTGAAACAAAGACCTAGGCCATTGTGTTTCACAATCCGGAGTCCCCGTTCACACTGTATCCTGGAGTTACACCTTATTGTGGCAACCTTACTTGAAAGTCTTATATGTTTCCTGAGGTATGCCACACACACACAGATACACACAAACATCAATTTCTAGTAAATAGTTCAGATCTTTCTGCATCATCTCAAGCATTATAAAATAGGTTTTCCAACTGCATTTAACACCAGCTAAAATTGCAGTTGATAAAATGTACATTGTCTAATTGTGCCAAACACCACCTCAAAACTATCTTAATTGTGGACTAATTCTAGGTTTCTGACAATAAAGTAGTAAAATTCAGCCTTGTATTTTTGGCTGTTCTGTATCACACCTTACAATTGCCCTTGTATTAGGAGGTGGTAAATACTAGGCAAGTATAATGAGGACTATGTAAGCTTCTAAAACTGAAGACATGCCTTCCTCAAAGCTCAGTAAAGCTCTTTACATCATCATGAATGTGTGCAAGCTGATAATTATCCTTCCAACCCATTAGTGCTCATCAGTTAAGTAGGATTTTCAAAACAAGGATCTTGAAGAACTGATCTGAGTGAAACTAAGGTGTTGAGATTAGGAGACCCAAAACTTCTCCACTGAAGTCAGTGAAAATGGTACATATTCTTCACCTTACTCTATTGTTCTCAACTATTGCCCTTAGATGTCTTTACTCCTTTAGTCTTTTTAAAGCAGTTTTTCATTACATCTCTTATCTCATTTAATTTCTGCAACAAAACTATTAGAGATGTTTTACATTAATACCCCCTTTCCATATGAGGAAGCTGAAGCTCCAAGAGGCTGCCTACCTTATTAAAGTAGTAGTACTGCAAATCCAACCAAGACCTCTTAATTCTGAATCCCATTCATTTTCCACTCTTCCCTGTAGTTTGTAATCCAAGCCTCTTGACATTTTATGTAGTAACTTTTAACCATTTCATACTACCTATAAAGTTAATGCAAACAGCAATATTTATATAACATTATGCACCAAGTCTGATTTTAAGGACTGTATGTATATTAAGTTCATCTTCTGAACATCCTATGGAGACAATTTGCCATTAATTTACTGTATGACCTTAAAGAAATTACTCAAAGTCTTTGAGACTCAGTTCTCTCCTATGTAAAATGAGTAGCTTGAATTAGAACAGAAATGGCAAATAAATTTTAATGAAGGTTGAAACTCTAACCAATTGGCAATAGCTGCCTGAAGAGTTGTAATGAAAAGTATTCTAAGGCCATGTTGAGGCTCAGCAGTAGTCCCGGCAATGATCAGTTTGTGATGGCTGTCAAGGTCATAGAGAGTAACGGTGTGTGGAACGCACTTGCCATCTATGAAGCACATGAACCCTAAGCCCTTTCTTAGCACTAACATTCTATGGCTCTAAGAACCTAATTAGTTCTTAAAAATCATCATATGCAGGCATTAAAAACTAAATTTCGAGCATTAAATGTACTGCCACTGGTCTTCTCTCCATCATCTCTCTTTTCTAGTTTCCAGGAATTCCTAAAGAACAGCAATTTGCTTTTGTCTAGCATGAAGGCATACTAGGGTCTCTCATTGTGACTGGCTTCCAGTTTAAACACACAGTGTTTTGTGGAGACTGTGACAAAACCCTCTGCCAAGTCTCTGGCAGCTGCAGACATCCACACACAGCTCTGTGCTGCTCTCCCACTTTCAGCCATGCAGTTGCCAGAACAAAACCAAGAAATAGTTTGTACCTTTTTTCAGCTGTTATTTCGAAGTGCCAACCCCTCCTGAGTAGAAAATAGAAAAACTCTTAAGGATGACTATTTTATGGGGATGACACAGCAGCAATAAAAAGAAAGAAAGAGAGAGACAGAGAGAGAGAGAGAGAACTTGTGTTTAGAGGCAGAGCACCTGATGGCCTCTTAATAACCCTGACCTGGTTTCAGCCCCTATCTCTCATTTCAATTTTTTGTTCATTTGTAAGCTTTACCTCAACACCCACCCACCCTGCCCCACAGAGAATTCTGCTTCTCTCACTGTTTCAAGACAGTGCAATATACTCCACAAGAATTGAAAAAGGTGTGATATTAAATCTTGACTCCACTACTTACTAGCTGAGGAATCAAGGCTCATTAACATCTCTGAGCCTCAGCTTCTTCATCTGTAAAATGGGGATCATCAGAGTACCTACCTCAAGCAATGGCTGTGAAAAATAAAAGCCAGTGAGTGTGAAAGACCCTGAAGGCCTGCAAATTGCCATAAAGACGGGATTTTTCTCTCCTTCATCACAGTGGCTTTTTCTCTTCTCCTTTGTCTCTTCCCCATTACCCATAGGGCTTTTCATTCTTGAACATGGAAGTAAAAATTAGTTTAAGATGCTGAATTCACAGCAATTATGTCATACCCACCTCCACGGGTTTCCCCACAGGCTTCCTGGGTATTACACAGTACCTGATTGCCACAAGGTCTTGAGAATTGGGGTGACCCAGACATAAGGGATGCTGCCATTGCTGTCTACCAACACTACTGCTCTGAACCAGAACCAGTGCCTTTCATTAGAGAAGTAAACCAAGAAGCGATGGATAGACAGATAGAGAACTCTTGAACAAAATTAATCAAAGCTATGCTTTGTCCTAGTTTCCTGAATCACAATCATATATGCTGACATCAAATATCTTATTAAAGATTTGCCTTTAGAACGTTCCATCAGTATGATTTGCAAAGCCATTGGGAAGAGATTTTTATGGGAACATCATGTGCTCTATTTATTTAGAGAAAATCATGCTTTCCAAAATTAAATGACCATATTGACAGAAACACAAAGTAGAACCTACCTTTGGCCTAATTGCTCATCCTGTTTCCCATGACTTAAATCAGAATGCAAATTTGTTGACATCTTTATGTTAAGCACTCAATGGGGCACTGGAGACACGGTGATGAATGAAACTCAGTCTTTACCTTTATGAAGCTCCCAGCCAAATCATGAAGTCCAAGAGTTACCTGACATTTAAAGCTTTTGTTATCCCATGGTCAGGATTCTTCCCTTGCACATTAATTGTTGAAGATGTCCCCATAAAGTTATAGTCTAAAATTGCAATATTAATCTACCATGCTTCTATCATTAAAACTATACTTTTTCCCCAAGAATTTATACACTTCTTTAATTGACCCACAGCATTTTCCTGATGAAATAATACTAAAATAAAACCTTGAATGCTTACACCCTCTACATAGCTCAGGCTTTAAATAACTGGGGGTTAGTAATCAATCACCTTCACGTTTTTTGGCCTAGGCTCTGTACATTTCAGTAGTTTATTCAAAGGGAATCATTCTTTTCTTGAGTACAGAAAATAATGAATCTGACTCCTCACTGACCAAACCCCTGACCAATATGGGAGAGTCCCCTGAACACTTCTGGGGTGGCCATGCGTAGATACCACTTAGGAGGAGCATCAAGGTCCATTCTCTGTACCCTTAGGAAGTAGCTTGCCGTGGTGGCGCCATTCTGAGCCCAAGCCCTCCTTGAGGCTGAGGTAAGATATGACTTCAGCCTGGGGCCATTTCTCACACTTGAAAAAGTAAGACACTCCTACCCCCATCCCATTCCAGCTACCCAGCCTCCAAGGAAGTCATCTGACTTCACAGCTATACCCACATATTGCTTCATTTTCCCAAATCAGTCATTATCAAAACAGTCGATGATATTAACTCTTCTTACGAAATTACCTCTCCTTTCCCTGGTGCTGTGGCTATTGAAGGAAGAGAACCTGGCATTGATAAACTATGAATGTGCTTCAGGGGTGGGCGGTGAGGATATACAGCAAAGGTGAATTGCCCTTTGGTTTCAGAAGTTACCTCATATTCCACTCCTGCTCCACTATCTCTTCTAGTAGACAGAAAGTCCTTTTCAACAGCCCTAACCTATTGCCGCTCCAAAGGTTAGTCAATGCAAATAAAAATGCAGACACTTCCGGGTTTGCAGCTGAAATTGAGCTAATCCTCTGACCAATTAATTCATCAACTGTATAAAATAGATGATTGAAAAAATAAATACCAAAAACCAATTTACTTTCTATGGTTATTTGTTGACTTGAGGTCCACCCTGAATCAGAAGTCTTGTAGCAAATGACATTGGAGGGACCGACATTTTACTACTGTGTCTTCCTTAGTTCTCTATCTGAAGTGTCAAGGCATGGTTTAGCAGCAATTATAACCAATGATGTAGGACACTCCTCAATTTTTTATCTACATTAATTGACCCACAGCATTTTCCTGATGGATTAATATTAGAGTAAAACCCTGAGTGTCCTGATGAAGTTTTTATATCATAAATTAAATAAGCATATACTTGCTTTTGAACACTGTGCTTCTTGGGGAAATAAAATAGAAGATGAAATAAAAGGTACAGCAATTGTGATTATGTAGCAGCCAACTATTGAACTGGACCCTTTCCTTGAACTAAATGGCTTCCTTTTAAGTAGTAATGCTTGGTGTAGAGGCCATGGCATTCCATTCTCAATGCCAGACAGAAATCAGTCTCACAGGTCATTGCCCTGCAGCAAATAGCTAGCGACCAGTTATTACTTAGAGTTATGACTGTGAAAATCTGATACTAAAATAGTGCTAAAGAGTTTTGCAAGGATGAAGGGATTTTTGAATGGCTCAAGGAGAAGGAGCAAGGAGAATTAACCCTGAGCTGTGTCTGTTTCCTGTGTTTCAGAGCAGGGCTTGTCTCTGTAATGTATGACTGATTGTTAGTTCACTGTGGTTTTCTTTTCTTCTCTTCTCAGGAGGACAAGAAGACCTCATTCTTTCCTATGAGCCCGTTACAAGGCAGGAAAGTAAGTTTCCCAGCACGCTTTCATTCCTGATTTCTGGGACATAAATAGGTGACATCATTGAAGGAGGGAAAGAGTGAAGGACTAAGGAGAATAAACTCTGCTTAATACTCCGTTGTCTTGAGACCGTACCCTTCTCTCTCTCTCTCTCTCTCTCTCTCTCTGTCTCTCTCTCTCTCTGTCTGTCTCTCTCACCCTGTCTGTCTCTCTCACCCTGTCACCAAACAAACAACTTCCCTGCTGAGTATGGGCAGTAATACTAGCTCCTAAGAGAAGGATGCAGCCCTCCAGATGAGTGGTCCTCAATGGGAAGGAGCACATTCAAATTACCTAAAGAGCACTAGCTATGAGACTGGTGAATAAAGTCTCCGGAGAGACTGATGTCAGCTCAGTATTGAGAAGGCCTTTCTAGCAGATCTGCCTAAGACACAGGCTATCTGTAAGCTGCTGCTTTTTCCTGGAGGCATTCATACAGAGGCTAATTGCTATTGTCAAGGATATTGCAGAGAGAATTCAAGCATCAGATGGGGAGTTGTACCCCATGAACTTTCAGGTTCCTTCTAATCCCAGACACAAGGAAATCTAGACACCATATCAAAGTATAGAGAGTATTTTGATCTGGGGAAAAGAAATCATGAAAATATAAGATGTTATTACTACTAACAATTACTTTTTATAGTCATGTCTAAACAATAGCCGAACAGCTGATTTGGATTCTTTCTTCTCCCACTCAGTTGACTAAATTCAGTTGTTTTGACATTATGTAGGCAGAGCCAGAGAGTAAGCAAAACTCCTCCAAATGTTTCTTTTCATCGACAGATACTGCAGTTGCCTTTCCCTGCTAGTAGATTCCAGAAAGTAGGCACTGCCAACCTCCTGAGTGTTAAACATCAATTTCCCTGTGCAAGGCTGTATGAGTAATTTATCCAGTGAAGTAACGCCCTTAGCAGCTCTTACTGTCTGGCAGTTAAGAATCACCCTTGCAGGACAGTTTTGCAGTTGTTTCCAAGTCTTTCTCTTTATCTCCATCTTCCTTTCCCATTCTGCAGTAAACTATACCCGGCCGGTGATTATCCTGGGGCCCATGAAGGATCGGATCAATGACGACTTGATATCTGAATTCCCTGATAAATTTGGCTCCTGTGTGCCTCGTAAGTGTCATTTTTCTTTCCTCTAGGGGGAAAAAAAAAAGAGCTTGGATTATTTATGAGATGGTAAAACGTAATTCCTTTCCTCCAGTAGTCTCTCCAGTAATTCAAATACCAACCATTTCTGATTAGCTGAGTGCCTTATTTAATTTCTTTGCCTAACACTTTTCATTTATGCTGCTGTGTGTCATTCTGTATTTAATAAAAATAATAATGTTTTCTCCAAACTGATTGTAGCCCCTTAAAAGGCAGGATGAATCTTTGTGGCCCCCCAATCATTTAAAATAGCATAGGATTTATGATAGGCATCAGTATGTTTTTATAGATTGATTGAAATGCCACTGAAACATTATTTTTTATAGGATGGAAGAGATCGGAAACAAAGCCATATATTAAAATCCTCTCAGGATGACTTAGGGCCGTATGTCAATCCCAAAACCCAACAGGCTTTCCCATGTTGACAGTCCCAGGTTTAGGGAGGATGAAGACAAGAAGATATAACAGTTCAATTTGACCTCTAGGCCATTACAGACTTTAAACTACTTTCTTCTCATTACAGATAATCATCAGGCTTCCTGGGCCCTCTGATTGTAGCCTTATTAGATTCTAACTGCTCTGCCTTCCCTCCTCCCAACCCCCTACCATACTTTCTCCACTCATTCATCCCATCTATACCCTGACTCTGTCACACAGAAATGTATGCAGACCTTCTATGTATGTAGATAGGTCCATCAGGAAATTTTAATTTATTAGATAATGGAGCTCTTACATCTGATACCAACAGATATTTCTCTTCCATTCTACGTATTTTAACACTTATGCTTTCAAGTGTCTCTAACATTCCAGTACTGCAAATTTTGCATGAGATACATAAGAATAGCAGGAATTGTATGTGTCCAGTACATGGCCAAAAGACTAGGATGATTGCTGTATCTCATGAAACAAATCCCAGCAAGGGCTCTGGGAAGAGATCCTGCCATAGAACATATCCTGAGAAAGTCTTCAGATAGGAAGGAGCAAATGAAACTTCAGTCATTTACAGCAGCTTCCAGCTTGCTCTTCCACTTTTGAGAGAAAGAAAACAGAAAGTACTTAAGCATTCTTTCTACTTTTCCTTTCACCTTGTATATTCCTTCTCTTTTTATAAATTAATAGAACCATTTTATGATAGTCAATATGTGTTCATTGTACAAAACTTGGAAAATGCTAAAAAGGAAGTTAAACAAGAAAATTAAAAGTACACAAAATCCCACACAATACCCAGAGATAACATCATTGTTAATATTTGTGTACATTTCCATCTATTCTTTCTTTATGTGCATGCATTTTTCCCTGTGATTGAGTATTTTTTGCTTATTTAAAATTTTATGTAACTATTTCAAATGCATATTATATCACAACTAATCATTCTTTATGAACATTTTGGTTTTTTCCTATTTTTCACTATTATGAATTATAATGAAAATACCATTGTAATTGTGTTATAATTATTACTTATAAAATAATATAATGAATATCTTTAAGGATAAATCTGTATATGAAGTTTTGATCATTTTTATAAACATATTTCTAGGAAAAAAACAAGTGAGTCAAAGATTTAAAATATTTTAACAGCTTTTATTCATTTTGCTGGGTTGCTTTCCCCTTCTTTTCTTACCGAAAAATGTAGGTCAAATGGTTAGACTTGCTGATTTTTAGTCCTATGTTAACTGCAATTATCTTATTTTACATATGTTGAGGTCTGAATTTTATGTTCCTTTATAGAATATTAAGTTTTTGTTCTGGCAGGTGATAATTTACTGACATATCAGCTTCTTCCATTTGTGATATGGTTTTCACTTTGTGAAGATGGGTGTAGAGTAAGTCTAGAGTAACCTTTTAAAATGTGGCCTTTCTGGGATCTCCATGGGTTCTGACTGAACTCCGGTGTCTTCTAGCAGTGAGTGATGTCTAAACTGTCCATTTGGAAATGGCCTCTAGGCAGAGAGGTGGGGTGAATGCTCTCTCATATGTTTCTCTTTTCTCAAAGATTACAGCCCTGTACTTCCTGTTGTCTGATGCCTGAAAACAGTTATTTCATGTATTTTGTCCAGTTTTTTAGTTGCTCATGGTGGGAGGGTAAGAGTAGTACCTGTTACTATGTCATAGTTCTTCATACTACATATTTCTACATATCAATGTTGAGGATGTGGTGGAGAATATAGGTGTAAAGCAAGTTTATGGTATAAATGCACCTTAATTTTATTATTTTTTGTTTTCTAAAGATACTACGAGGCCAAAGCGAGACTACGAGGTGGATGGCAGAGACTATCACTTTGTCATTTCCAGAGAACAAATGGAGAAAGATATTCAAGAGCACAAGTTTATAGAAGCCGGCCAGTACAATGACAATTTATATGGAACCAGTGTGCAGTCTGTGAGATTTGTAGCAGAAAGAGTATGTTCACCAATCTTCTTACACCTCCCCTGAAGAAGGTTTCTAGGTTGCAAACTGCATTTTTTTGGTCATTATTCTTTCTTGATTGCAATTGTAAATTTTGATTAAATAATTTAAGACA
Organism: Theropithecus gelada; assembly: GCF_003255815.1. NCBI lineage: Eukaryota > Metazoa > Chordata > Mammalia > Primates > Cercopithecidae > Theropithecus > Theropithecus gelada. The sequence continues at coordinate 75,532,093 of NC_037682.1, read as the reverse complement.
TCCAAGCAGAGAATCACCTTAGAGCAATGTCATTAATCTTTGTTCTAATTTCAACAAAGTGTTCTCACTGACTGGAAAAAGTAGGAAGGGGTTTGGGGGGATATCTATAAACCTAAAGGCAATTAACAGCTTGAAGTTTATGAGGATTCGCTTTGTCTTTGACTCACTATCTGAGGCCCCAATAAACAACCTAGATTTTATTAAGGCAGGTTTACTACTTTTGTTGTAAACCAAGGGGATAGCGTTCCTGAATTCTTTTGTTAGAGGAAGTTATTTTTTTTTCTCTCTCTCTCTGAAAACTTGGCATCCTCATGGTGGAAGAGAAGATAGATGAGAAGGGCTGCCCAGCCCGTTGCTCAAAGAAGTTCTAGCTTAGAGGAGGTGTAGATGCTGTAATTCTCTTCTTGCTGGTAACTTCACAGGCATGGAAAAGAGAAGAATGTTCAGGAGAGGGTAGGATAGGAAGGCACCTGGGTGTGGCTATACAATCTGCCTACAGAGGGATCCTATCTCCTGTGAACACAGAGAACCAATATCATAGGAGAAGATATTTGTTGGATTGATTTGATTTGCCATGACATTTTTCAGTGGACTGCTAAAGAATTAAACAAGTAATTTTGATGTCTATCTAAGAATACACTAAGAAGTTGCATCTATTTTCTTTCCTCCCTCTCAAAAGTTCAGTTCTATCAACTATATAAATACTGGTTCTAGTCAAACTGTCCTGGATAATTGCACCTATTTTCCTCTTTGTTCATGTTGTTAACTTGAAATGTTCTGACTGGTGAATAGTCATCCAGCATTTATACATGTTACATGGCTGCTGCACTTCACAGATAGAAAACTTGAAATCTATTACCTAAGTAATAACAGCTTGAACCATCTTAGTGGGTTTCTCATATAAGAAGAGTTCAAGTATTCACTGGACTGTATTCATTTTCATGTGAACATTATAGATGAGATTTTAGCCCTTATTATTGATTTAGGATTGTTCCTATCTGCATAAAGTACCTTTTTTTCTCTTCTTGCATAAAGTTATTCTAGCCTCAGGGTAATGAGGACATTTCTCTCCAGGAGGTAGAATATGATGTGGCAAATGTATCTGCATTTCCAGAAATGCTTTATAAAGCAGCTCCTTGCTCTGGGCACTCATTGCGGTGGAAGCCAAGTTAAATGAGGTGTGCTATAATGTAATAGCATTTTTATTTGTTAACCAACAAGAAATTTACATACCTCATGCAAGCCTTTCTCTCTTGGCATTTAACCAGCATTTAATTTATTTATATATATATGTTTGTTTTTTGTTTTTGTGTTTTTTTGAGATGGAGTTTCACTCTTATTGCCCAGGCTGGAATGCAATGGTGCAGTCTCGGCTCACTGTAACCTCCGCCTCCTGGGTTCAAGTGATTCTCCTGCCTCAGCCTCCTAAGTAGCTGGGATTACAGGTGCCCACCACCATGCCTGGCTAATTTTTTGTATTTTTAGTGGAGACAGGGTTTCACCATTTTGGTCAGGCTGGTCTCGAACTCCTGATCTCAGGTGATCCACCCTCCTCGGCCTCCCAAACTGCTAAGACTACAGGCATGAGCCACTGCGCCCAGCCAACCATATATTTAAGTTAACTAACCATTTTTGTGTCTGTCCTCCACTAGATTGAGCACATTGCAGACAGGATACATACAAGTGCTTGGGAAAATTCACATTATTCTCAATCTTCCACATTGAATGTTGGGCAGGGTGAGACAATGAAGTGTCTATTTTTTCCAACCAACAATTCTGTTAGTGCTCAAGACTTGGGTTTGCATGCTCCTAGCACTAGATTATTCAGCAAGTTAGTTAGTGTGAGTCTTCTATAAAATGCAGCTGATAATACCTGCCTCAGAGATTTGGGGATTTCTTCTTGACAATTGTCTTCAGAGATGGTTATTAAACTTCGTAAGAATAGACTCAGTCACATAACATATGGCTGCATGTCATCTTTGTGTGTTACATCAGGTATTTACCTGAGAGAACACATGTAAAATGTCTAGTCCAGTGGCAGACACTTTGTAAGGGGCTAGTTAGTATTAGTTATTTTAAATACTCAATGATCAATTTTTATTTACTATATATCAATTTACTATGTATTGATTTTTACTATATATCAATTTACTGTGTATCAATTTTTATTTACTCTTTGCAGTGATCTTTTTCTGACTTTAGAAATCCAGCATCCCCTACCTTCCTCTAAAACCTACATACATTAGTTTCCTTTTGTTGGATTATGGCCATGTTTTCTATATTAACTTCACATTTTTCTTCTCTTTCTACCAGGGCAAACACTGTATACTTGATGTATCAGGAAATGCTATCAAGCGGTTACAAGTTGCCCAGCTCTATCCCATTGCCATCTTCATAAAACCCAGGTCTCTGGAACCTCTTATGTGAGTAGAGGGCATTGGAGGCCTTCATCCAACTAACTCCCTGTTCCATATTATACTGCAAATTACTAACAGGACTTTGCTGGGAATTCTTACAAATGGGAAATGCCATTGTTGATTTTTCAGCATTCTCTTTTTTTAAAGATACATCAAAGTTTTTTAAACCACTAGAAACATAATGTCAGTGATTTCTTTTTTTCACACCCCTCATTTTAACAATAATGGTAATTCCTTAAAACATTTTCAGTAATGTTTCCTGATTTTTATTGTTTTACTTCACAGGTTGTTTTGTTTGTTAGTTTTTGCGGTTTTGTTGTTGTTGTTGTTTTGAGGATAGCTTGGCTTGGTTTGGTTTTTTGGTTTGCTTTTGTTTTCGAAATGATAGAAAGCAATCATTTTTTAATTGTCTCATACTTCTGAGGCAGGTCCATAAGTAAATCTTTTTAAATATGTAGATTTTTTATAGAGAGAGCAGACAACATTTGAGACTTTTTTCATTGGCATTTTCCTTGGTTCCATAATAGAATTCTAATGTTCCTTAATTAAAACTTTACACACGTAGAACATTGTTCTTAATAGAGTTTTCTTAGTGGCATGGCAGTAAAACATATGTAACTTAAGCCAGTAGCTTCATACCTGTGCACTCAGGGTTTTTTCTTGTTTTTCTTATTTTTTGTGTTTTTTTCTCCAAAGGACTTGTGAAATAACTTCTTTCAAAAATCATTAAACAAAGTAGGCAGACATTCACGATCTGACTGTAAAGTTAGTATAGACAACTCCCATTCACAAAGGTGAAGCTAAGAAGGGGCTACCAGCAGACCTGAAAATTGATCAGGCAAGATTTGGTTCTTTGCTTTGCCACTGATCAGTTAAGTAACTTTGGGCAAATTGTTTGACCTTTCTAAGATTTAGCTCCTCACCTCTAAACGAGGCACACTAATAAATACCTCATAGAGCTAGTATAAAGGTTAAATGACAAGGTTAGGAGTTTAGTAAAGCTGTTCATATAGTCTTTGGCGTACGGTAAGTACTCAATACATAATACCCATTATTATTATAAAAGATATAAAATTACTTCATCATAAAGGAATAAAACTATTTTATCATTATAGAACATATAAACAGCACCTCTTCCATGACAGTGCAAGAGATAATGCCAATGTGTCTGTCATAAGGGCCTTGATCAAATATTGCCTTCGTCTAGGCCTCAAGACCATAGTGTTTGACAGAGTTCAGGAGTGAACCACAGAGTACTGGAAAACAATGTTTATGGAAAGACTGAAGAAATGGAAATTGTTTAATCCCAGCGGTGAAAGCAATTGCTTGCAGAGGATATTAGCTAACTGTTCTGTGTCTCCTCTGAAGACAAAGAAGCCAAGCAAACTGCAGCAGCTGGAATGGCAGCCTGAGAGAATTAAGTTAAATACGTAGTTGAGCTCTGGGGAAATTGCCAGAGATGTGTCTTGAAAGCAGAATATAGTCCCATAAACAAAAAATGGACAAGGATTCTTACCAGGATAAAAAAAATAAGATCGGGAGGTCACTGACAGTACCTTCAGCCCCATGAATTTAGGTATTAAATTATAATATAAAGAGTTTTTCCCATGGCTGGCACGTGGAAAAATATGTACTAATGATAAAATAATGATTCTTAATATTATCATCCCCAACACGTATTAAATTTTTCCTTATATAGGATACTGTGTCGGGCATAGAACAAAGTGAATTAAGCAAGTACAAATTTCATAATGTAAAATTGATTTATAATCTGTAAAGAGCCTCATAAATATAAGTAATGCTAACATTAATAAGAGAAGAAAAATAGTCCTTACCTCCTGGGAACAGCCATCTTAAAGGCCTGTTTCAGAAATAGAAAAATAAATCTTCATATTGTAAACACTTAGTGGGATAAATGGCTTCCCAGGGGAGTGAGGCCTGAGGGAACGACAGCAGTGGCACATTTGGTCCAGTGCGATATTCGGAGACAGTCCCATCTGGCACTCCATAGGAGAAGGTCTACTGCCTTCCACAACTATGAGATGACTTATTTTAGTTATGCCTTAGGGCACTGTCACAGCCACTTATCACCAAGGAAAGTTAAACATACTAAAGGCTGGATTTCACAATGAGGACAGTGAATCTGACATAATTTGCTGCAGCCATATTCATGGGTCTTAAGCGCAGTGATGGTGACATTCAGACCAATGCAATCTAACTATTAAATGTTGGATGTTTACTTTACAGTTCACTCTTTTCCAAGGCTTTTACTCCAGGAGCAAAGCTGCCATGAATTGCCCATTCCCCAGGGAGGAGTGAATACTAGGTCAGCCGGAACAAAAGCATGGCAGCTGTCACATTTACACATTGATACATCATCACACACATTATTTCTCAAGTGCATCATCCACATCAAATCACAGAGCTTATTAGCACATACATAGCTGACTTTTCAGAGGAGCATAAAATCAAGGATGTGTATGAAAGGGATGTTCTTTTTATATTGTGCCACCATCTGACTTCTGTTCCCTTCCCACGTGGCAATGTCTCTTCACCCTGTCACTTCCGGTCTGCTTTTACCTTCCTGCTCCCATGATGCTCTGTGTTTACTTCTATCTTCAACTATCTTATAATTATGTTTATTTATCTAGCTCCCCATTTGTTCATTCATTCATTCATTTACTCACTTATTCATTCAACAAATAAGTGTTGAGTCAGACTCCATGCCACATGCTGACAAACAAGCCATGGTCTTCACCCTCAAAGAATTACTGATCAGTCAAGGAGACAAAATAAATTCACAGGTTAGAGGATAAAAACCTAAACTAAGTTATTGCTATAATCAGTAAAAAGGTAATTCAGAGAAGATGGAATTTTTGGCAGTCAAGTCGAAGAAGATCCAGAACTACATGATTTCTTTTTTTGAGACAGGGTCTCGCCGTATTGCCCAGGCTGGAGTATAGTGGTGCTATCATGGCTCACTGCAGTCATGACCTCGTGGGTTCAAGCCATGTTCCCTCCTCAGCCTCCCAAGTAGCTGGGACTAAAGGCATGTGCCACCATGCCCAGCTAATGTTTGTATTTTTTGCAGAGACAGGGTTTCAGCATGTTGTCCAAGCTGTTCTTGAACTCCTGAGCTCAAGTAATCCACCTGCCTCAGCCTCCCAAGGTGTTGGGATTATAGATGTGAGCCATTGTACCTGGCCCACGTGATTTCTTGACATCTGGAGCAAATATCTTTCTCTGAAGGGCAGCCCTTGGTTTAGCCCAGCATCTTCTCCACCCACAAGTAACATCCATTCACAGCATGTAGGGCTGAGACTGTTTGGAAGAAAAATTATACATACTCCCCCTCAGGACAAGATGAGTTTAGCAACAAGAGTTCAGGAAATTCCCATTTCTTTATATTTTAGACATTAATGTCTAACATCAATATTTTGTTTTTTTCCAAATAAGCCTCTTTTGAAAGATACCAAGTCTTTGTATAGTAGGAAGTCTAACTAAAAATTGGTTTAAAAAACCAAAACCTTGAGTTCTTACCCCAGATTACTATTTGTTAAATACACAGTCTTAAGCATGTCCCTTCTTGCCTCTGTTACTTGCCTCCGTTACTTGCTCTGGAAAGGAATTGACTAAGGCCAGATGTTCCAGACCCAGATCTCTGGCTTCTTAAGCAGCATGCAAGACAGTAGTGATTTCAGAAATTCTACGTGCACCTGTGATGCATCCTGATCAGCCAAGCAGATTGCATTTCATTGGACTCTTTTTTTTTTAAATATCTGGAAGACCTGGAAAGATAAAGCTACCAGTAGTTAAGAATCAATAGATTAGGTTTTAGAGAGAATTCAAGAATTTTTCATTTCTCTCCCACCTTGATTTATCCTTGAGACTTTTAAAAAATTTTATATATAATAGTTGTACATATGTTTGGAGTATATGTCATATTTTAATACCTGTATACAATGTGTAATGATCAAATCAGGGTAATTAGAATATCCATCACTGGAAATGTTTTGGGAACATTACAGTTCTTCTCTTCTAGCTATTTTGAAATATTCCTCTAACTGCATTTTATACCCCTTAACTAGCTCCTCTTCATCTCCCCTCCTGCCTTCCCTTCCCAGTCTCTGATAACTACCATTCTACTCTCCCACATTTCAGAGAGTCTGACATACACTAGGACAAACTCCAAGAAAGGGTGACCAGGAAAGTTCAGATTTAGAAATCACATCAAATGAGGGGATAGATGAAGCAATAGGACAGTTTATTCTGAAGAAGTAGAAGCCTCAAGACACACTTAAACACTTTGCTGAGATATCCTAGGGCCTACCACGGTGGATATTAGGTCCCTGCAGAACAGGGACCAGTGACTGCAAATCATAAGGAGGCATATTTGGCTTTAATCCAATGTGGGAGCAAGAGACTGCCCTTTGAGAGAATGAGCTTTCTGGCCGGGAGTCCTTGTTGCTGAAATTATTCCAGCGCAGAGGAGTCCTGAATGAAGACTAAAAAGCTGTTGCTAAGATTACACTATGCTTTCTGCAGGATTTATTTTTGCCATATATTTTAATTTTTTAGGATTTGGAATATTCCCTTTATGTTCTAATACAAATCCTCATTTTCCCAGGGAGATGAATAAGCGTCTAACAGAGGAACAAGCCAAGAAAACCTATGATCGAGCAATTAAGCTAGAACAAGAATTTGGAGAATATTTTACAGGTAAGTTCACTTTTACCCTGGTAGTGTGAGAAAGGGGATAAATTGTCTGACATTTGGCATAGAGAGGGCTCTGGGCCTGGTGTACTTGTGCCCTAAAGTAAAACCTTCCTGTTGAGAATCCCTAATATCTGTTTCATTCACAAGGAGCCTCCCTCTGCTTCACCCATTTTGACGCAAAGCCCTGGGTTCTCCTGAGAGTTCAGCTGCAGCCAGCTCCCACGTTCCCACCAGCCCTACCCAAAACCATGGGCAGCGGATGCCCCTGAGCTGTCTCCTACCATGAAAAGGATTTTAGGCATTGCTACCTCATTAAACTATGTCCCCGATATCATCAGAAAACTTGAAAAACAAAATTTTAGGGCTCAAAATGGTCAGTGTCCAAAGCAGTTACTCCTGAGAAACCTGCAGGCCTCCGTTCCCTGCTCCATGAGCTGTCGTCAGTGTCCCCATCACCGATCAGCAGCACGTGAACAAGATGCTTGAAACTCTTCCTCATGTTTTAGTTCACTGTGTCATGTCTCAACCAAAAACGGTTTTTATTTTCTCTTTAAATGTTTCCTTGGAAACATGAAGTTAGGGGAATAGAGGTTTTTATTCTCCTGGATGGCCTGAGTTCTGAGTTCTCTATTCCTATATGCTTTCATAGAACACTGAGTAATCAGACTTTGTGAAATTTGCCTTACACCTGGTTCCCAGTGTTTTAAAAACAAGAACTTTCGAGCTGGGCACAGTGGCTCCCTCCTGTAATCCCAGCACTTTGGGAGGCAGAGGCAGGTGGATCGCCTGAGGTCAGGAGTTCGAGACCAGCCTGGCCAATGTAGTGAAACCCCATTTCTACTAAAAATAAAAAACTGGCTCGGTGTGGTGGCGGGTACCTGTAATCCCAGCTACTAGGGAGGCTGAGGCAGGAGAATTGCATGAACCTGGGAGGCAGAGGTTGCAGTGAGCCGAGATTGTGCTACTGCACTCCAGCCTGGACGACAAGAGTGAAATTCTATCTCAAAAAATAAAAAATAAATAAATAAATAAAACCCAAGAACTTTCTTCCTGGATTACCATATGTGAAGTTAGATGTTTTATTTTTTACCTCACTCAGAATATAGAAAGTGTCAATGTCTTAGCAGTTTGTAAATATCTTGAATCAGGTAATATTAAGTAATCTTTCTGTCAATAACCAAGATATGAGCTATGTTTCATCCTAAAAGAACATCCAGGTAGGAAAAACAATCAAAACAGTGTACATTTTGACAGTGGTTTATATTTGGTATACAATACAATAATTAATATATTCTGAGGATTGTTTTTAAATGTCTAAATCATCTTTCAGTAGTAATTTATTTTTAAGACATAGTGTCATATGAATAATATTGATGTGTTTTGGAAATCTTTCTACAAGATAGTTTTGTTCAAATGAGACAACAAAATGTACTAAAATCTACTCCAAGTGACTTAGTGTTTTAGGAAATACACAACTGATCAGTTTGTTTATATTTCTTCCTATTTATGTTCCTTATAAATAGTGGACTGACGGTATTCTCGATATGAATAGCCCTGTATGGTAAAATCTCAATTTACCAGAGATTTTGGGAATGATTGGGTTTTCCTATTAAGGGCTTTGAAGGTTGGGAGGTTAACTAAACTTCCTTCTAAAATCTTTATTATTTCCTCAAAGTAAGTAAATATAGACACTGTAAGGCCAGTTTTCTTTTCTAAATAGGGAGCTCTCAGTCTGAAAATTGATCAATGCCTAGCTCAGTGCCTGGCTCAGAGTAGGCACCCATAAAATATTGGTTAAATAGATGAGTAATTCATTGTCCAGGACTACAGACAGACATGTAGAAAGTGCAAAGACTGTGATGCATTTGTTACTGATCCAGGATATCCATTGAAAGCATTTTTAAAAATCATGAATGTAACTTTGCTAATGTGAATTCTCTGCTTTTTCTTACTAATGAAAAATGATATGAAGCTTCCTGATGAGTTGTCTGCTACTGATTTGAGCCTCCAATGTGTGAGTGATGATTGTTCTTCACCATCCGGGAAATGATTTCTAATTCTGGATGTTTGCTTTTGTTATAGCTATTGTCCAAGGAGATACTTTAGAAGATATATATAACCAATGCAAGCTTGTTATTGAAGAGCAATCTGGGCCTTTCATCTGGATTCCCTCAAAGGAAAAGTTATAAATTAGTTACTGCGCCTCTGACAACGACAGAAGAGCATTTAGAAGAACAAAATATATATAACATACTACTTGGAGGCTTTTATGTTTTTGTTGCATTTATGTTTTTGCAGTCAATGTGAATTCTTATGAATGTACAACACAAACTGTATGAAGCCATGAAGGAAACAGAGGGGCCAAAGGGTGGGACAGAAAAGACATTGCAGTATGAAGGAAGGCTTTGGTTTGCTCAAAGTGCCAGGTGTAGGGATGAACCTCTGATGGGCTTTCTGCCCAAGAGATGAGAGCCTCCTCACCCCAGCTGATGTCCAGAGCTGATTTAGCTGCAGAGCTCTCTGTGTCTTTTGCTTTAAAGAAAAATTGCCAGCACTCGAACCTCACCAACCTTCCCATTACCCACATCTGTAATTGGTACACTTCGAATTTTATAACTATGCACTTCTTTTGATTTCTTAACAAGCAAATGAAAGAAAGAAGGAAAAAAGAAAGGAGTCCCTTTGGAGACGACATACTATCAGGGAAGGATAAGTGTGTAGTTCTTTGACTGGCATCTGCAAAGACAAGCATTTCATAAAATTTGCAAGTGTATGGAGGACTAACCTCACTGACAGGAGGGGATTCCACCTGGAATTAGCTTTATGATTGTTGATTGCCTATTTTGCCATTTATAGACTGAAAGAAGGCACTAAAGATGAGAATAATTTATACAATAAAAATATATTAAATGTATAGAAACAAATTTCTATAGGTTAAAAAAGTTTTGTGAAATATTTTGTAAAGACTAATATTGAAAGACTAAATGTATGCAACATCAGCAGATGATCAAATTCAAGAACTGAAAGTTGCACTCTCCCTTTTGTTGCCAATGATCCATTAAGAGCATCTGAGTTCCTTTCAAGTCTGACAAAGACTTCTTCCTCACTCACCTCCCTTCCACATTAGTGATACACTCTCATGGAGCACATCCCTTAATGAGTTGCCCTTATGGATATTTTTGGAAAACATTTGGTTAATGCATTTTTCTTTTATGCTGATGGCTTTTCAGAGACAAACTTATGCAAATGATCTAAAGGGAAGTTTTTGCTTTTCTCTAGTTAAATAACCTGAGCCTGCCATGCAAATAGTTGAATAACTTTGTTCCTAGTTACTAACATACAATTCTTAAAGGACCATTTAGCATTTTGGCCAACAATGAGTAATTAGGATTAGTACTTTTTTGTTTTACAGAGTAACTGAGAGTTTTGTAACATCCAGAGATGGTATTAGAGCCAACGGGAGATCTGTTCCTAGATGCACTATTTCTTTGAGGAAGAGAGAGAAGAGAAGTGTCTGGTTGGGGGTGAGGGGTGCAGACTTTTTTGTTTCTATGTACAGGGCAAAGAGATAGAGTCACAAGGAAAGACAATTAATGACTTTGAGCTCAACCAATTGAACTGCCTTTCTTGGAGCTGCACCTGGACCAAGTTTATTTTTTAACAATTATAATAATGATGATTTTAAAAAAGAAACCTCCCAAAGCCTATAAACTGAACTAGAAGAGTTAGTTTCCCACTTTAGAGTGGATGGCAACATCAGCATTGCTTTTGCCCATGGTGTTTAGAGAGAGACTTTTCAGTGATAATAACCACTCTACTCTGGGTTCTGTGCATGCCCAGACTAAGCCCCATCGCCTTATTTCTGGGGTACATCCAGACCTGGCAGGGATTCTGCCACACTGTGCAGCAAACCAGCATGTAGGCTGGGTAGGAGAGCAAGAGATAGAGCCATCAGTGTGATGGGGCTTCTTCACAGTAAGAACATCAGAGCTTAGAATGAGAGTCTCTTTCCAAAAACAGGCATTGTTCATCTTACACTAAACATCATTGTCTGCCTGGCTGCAGTCAGCAAAACAAACACAGAAATGCAAAATTATGCATCTTCCCATAGTCTTGAGGCTTCCTTTGCCAATGGAAGGGCTAGCAATGCATTTTCCCTCTCATGAAAGTTAAATTTCCAGAGACTTCCTTAGATTGCTCAAAATATTAAAGATATGTCCATGTCTGCAATTCGCCAGTTTCAGGTCAAGGCCTACTTTCATCAATATTGCTCCCAGAAGTTTTCTGCCACCAGAATGCCATTCCTGATCCCAGCTCTATTTTTAGGCCACCATGATAACTTCTTTGGTTTCTCAACTGAGCATGCAACCATTTATTTAAAAGACTGTCATTAATGAGTAGATGTTTTTGCGGGTCGTGTGATGTGCTTTCATTTACTAGTATTGCTGTGGCTGAGTACAATCAAATTGAACCACCAACCCTTGGTTTTGTAGTAATATAACTATTTATTTTCCTAGTGTAGATGCTTTCAGATTAGAATTGGCATTTGCACTGATTTTTTATGTAGATTTATATAATTATATAGATACATATATATTTGCTTGAAGAATCACCAAGCAAATTGGTGAGAGGGTCTTTTCCTATAGAATTTACACCTCCATTTGTTGTGTTGTCTTGCACTTCCCAATGTTGATGTCTCTATGGCTCCAATGAACTGGTGTATTTTGCAGCAAATCTGATGACTTGTATGGAAATGGCATGAAAGTTACCCAGATTACATCTGGTGCAAATGCACTCGGAGCCTGGGGCCAGACTGGTGCTAACACTGCAAACTTTGTCCAGAGCTCTCTCCAACCTGAAGGCTTGCTGGGGGTGCAATGTCACCTTCACACATGCTGGGCCCTTTCAGAAAAGTGCCAGATCGTGTAACTGGTGCTATTTTTCATGCTCTGGTACAATGTGTAGCACCACGGGGCTCTCAGCTTTACCAAAATCAAAATTCCATTTGTCAGCTAAGTGCAGAGGCATTCATTTTTTGCTCTCCTCCCACAGAATTGTTGGCCATTTATTTGCAGGCCTTTTGCAGGATTTCTTGGCCGTTTATTTGCAGGCCTTTTCTCCCAGCCCCAAATTCTTGGGTTGGCTCTGTCTGCTTAAATAGCCTGTCTTCACAAAGCCGCACTCGGGTGCCTCTGTGCGCTGTCTTAGATCCTACTGCCAGCCCTTCAGGACTCTGAGCCAGGAAAGAACTCTCCAACCTCTGGCTCGAGACTCTGGTTTTTTTCCTCATTCTTTTCCTTGCTCTCCTCCTTCTTCTATTTCTGACTAATTCCATCTCTCTCTCTCTCTCTTTTTTTTTTTTTTTTTGTTCCTCTCCTTTTCCTATTCTTCCTTCCCACCATCTCTGAGTTGACTTTCTCCTATAATCCTTCTCTATTCCTTTTCTCTTTTTGTCCACCTCTCCTTCAGTCTCTGTTTCTTTGCCCTTCTTATTCCTCTTCTGTCCTTTCTCCTCTCCTCGCATCTCTGATCATCTTCTCCCGCACATCCCTGTATTGATTTTTCTGTCCTCTAAAGGGCTCATGGCTGATTCAGACAGCAAGTCCGTGCACTGGACTAATGACACAAATACTTTAGGTCGCCGTTTCACCTACTCAGCCCAGAAAGCAAAGCTGAGCGTGAGGCCCTGACCTGGAGCCTGCTCCAGCCCGCCTCCCGGATCCAGCCTGCACCGTTGCCCTGGCAGCGATGATGCATGTGCTGTGGGCCCTGCCGGCGCCTGAGTGCCTCTGCCTGAACGCTGCTCCTAAGCGAGCCCACTCCCAGCACTACCGCATGGCTCTGAGGACACTTCCTTTCAATAAAGGCAGACTCTGGCCCCAATTATTCTGACAGCAAACCTCTTCCTCCTCATTGAAGCCATGCCATCACCTTGGTTTGGAGAGAGACATTTTTTTCCCATTCATAAGCTTTCTTTTTCCCATTTTCATGTGAAGCCCCTTCTGCTTTTCAGCTGGTGATTGCTCTGGTGAGACTGAATGGACTTGCTGGTGAAATGAAATCTCTTCTTTCCTGTCTTGGTCCTGCCTAAATTCCTACAAATATATTTAAGTCAAGGACTCAGGCTAATTCCTAAGTTGATCACATTAATTTGTCACTCCTAGGGGGAAAAAGATCAATTCCCTTGAAGCATGTGGAGTACCTCCTGTGACAGCTGACTTGCCAGGGGACTCCCTACAGAATTCTGTGATATACATTTTACTTCTGTGTATGTATGGTATATATGGTATGTATACCATGTACACACATGTTACATTGAGTATGAATGACTGTGGTTGGAAACCCACACACACACTCAAGTCTGTAAATATCCTTCCTCACTGAAACCTGTGCTTTGGAAATCATTTCTTGTACAGCTGTGCAGTTTCTTGTAACAGCTGAGGACAAAGCTAAGGCAGGCGGACAATTTAGACAAAGATCATCTAAAGAGTACAGTATCTCCCTAGCAACTCATGAGGACAGACAACCAAGTGACAAGGTTGACTCCCAATGGGATGGCAGACTTTTCTTCTCTCCTTTTTGAGTTTGTGTTTCCTAAGTGTTTCTTAACTTCTGAGTGCACCAGGCTGTACCCGTTAGATCCTTTCAATATGACAGTTTTGTGCTTCTCTCTGACAGGATGTTTCTCCATCGAGCTGTAGTGCAGAATGGGAGGGAGGTGGGAATACTCCTTGCCTGGGCTGGAGTTTACAGAGACACTGCACAGCTTACACTCCTGTTAAGTGTAAATATTCAACACTTCCATTCCATTTGTGTAAAAAATAAAGCACACACTATTATAAAATCAAGATGTATATTTCATACTCAGTGTGTCTGTGCATATTTATTGCGTTTCTAGTTGTCAGCGGTGGGTGGCCCCATTGTAAAAATGCCTGATAGAGTGTTTATAAACGTGTCATGGTTTTATTATAAGATATAAACATTAAAACATTTTATACTTTATAGCAAATGATTTTCTCCCAAAGCATAATTTGTCTTATTTCATAAGGAATAGAATTATTCATGTCTATTTTTATCAATTTTGTCTCTGATTCCAGAGCTAAAATGCAATGAGGATGGGTATGCCCTGAGTAGTACTGGCACTGCTGAGAGGAAGTGAAAGTGCTGTTTTTGCATATTCTTAAGTATTTGGTTACCATCTTGCCTGCTTTTAATCAGGATTTTTCCAAAAGTGAACAACGTATTAAAAGATAGATTTTTAAAGATGCTCACAGCTATGTGAGGAGAAAAATCAATTTCCCAGTGTCAAACTGTGGGATTCCAGAAGATATTAAGAATACAGAAAAATAATTTTTTTCTTATCTGAAACATTATGCAAAGAAAGGCATAAACTGGGGAGGAGGTATCATTGTCTTATACACATTGTAGCTCCAAAGATTTGACTGTATCAAAAATGTCAGGTTTGGGAATCTGGATCTGCCAGATAATGTTCTAAATTGTTCACTTCAGGTTAAATACATGCCTTGTTATATTGACATTTAGCCTTGTCATATTGACATTTAGCCAGGTTTGACAGCTAGAGAGCCCAAACAAATTCTGCTCACGAGAGGGGTGAAATTTTGCATCAAAGCAATTGCTTTGGATTATGCTTTGTTTCATGATAAACTATCATATAATTGAATCAGCCATTCGGGAAGCCGGACTAGTTTTTCATGCCATCCTGGCCATCAGGAATCTGCCAGGTGTCCTAAAGCTGTCATTGGTGCTGGGTAGTGAACAGAGACTCTCAGACATGGCATAAGAAGACATTGACTGAGGCTGCAAGACCAATGTGGACCTCAAATTTTGACAATTATGCAATTTTCAACATTTGCACAGTCTCCCCTGGTTTAATATTAATGGTGACACTGTACACAAAGCCAGATTCCCTTCAATAATGGATGTGTTCATAAGGAAAGAAGCCAAAAGAGCATTCAACTTTTCTCTGTGTCCTGTTTCATGTCTGCAAAACAGTTTTTAAACCATGATCATGCTAGAAGTCTCAAAAGCTAGAAGCGGCCGACACATCTCTGAACCTAAGAGGGGCTAGTTATGACCCTGTGATCTCTGTAGATACTCTGAGGCCATACACCCAGTGACAGAATTTAAAAGCCTCACCAAGGCACAAAGCTAGGGAACATCTGTACAGGGAGCCACGGTGAGACCCATTGTCTTTAAAGTTGTCAAGGGAGGATGTGTTCTATGAATAATAACCCCAATTTCTGTTCTCTGTCACCTTTCCCTTAGGGACATCTCAGAAGGCACCATGGCTATCATTAGACTGATCCCCTTCCCTCTCTAATGTTACAGCCAAAGCATCAAGTCCAGGCCTTGTCCCTAATGCCCCTGAGCACTCTTAGGACAAAGCTAGAACACTTGGGTAAACTTCGCTAAAGCCTGGGGATAGCAAAAGGGAAATAAAAGATATTCTTATTTATGGTGTGAGCTTAGTGCTCAGCCCCTGACTTGCTGACATGAGAGACACAGGCTACCTTTCCCCAGCCACCCAGGCGTCCCTCAAGCATAGCTAGACAGGTCGTTCGTCAGACCCTTTCCTCTGTTGCAGCACACCTGAGAGGCGCTGTATCCATGCTTGACTCAGCACCTGCTACATTAGTTGCCTGCTGTCTCCATCACAGGCTGGAATACAAACGGAAGTGACTTAGTGTGGCTTTGATTACTCCTTAATTGTAAACTTCAAAGGACAAATAATTTACAACATGCTTCACATCTCGGTATAAGGCATCAGTAGAACCTTATTGGTCTAAACTGTTCAAAGCCCGAAAAGCAAGGTCCATGAGAGACACTAGTTCTCTCCCACCCCTTTAAGTCCTGTCTTTCCAGTTCTGGGTCCCTGTCTTGTGTGGACAATTGAATTAGGTAACATCTCCTCTTCAAGACTTCGGAAGGATGAGCTGTGTGAATTTTGAACAGCAGAAAACTAACATCCATACCATGAACCAAACATACAAAACAGGTTTCATTCCATCAAAATATAATTGACTATTTCAATCTGAAAGAAGAGGAAAGGAAGAAAAATACCTTCTTTTCAGCAGGCATTAAAAATTTCAAATTCTTAAAGCTCTACATAGCAAATTACAATGAACAGTTTCTTACTAACAGAATTAGTCCCTCAGAGAACAATTGATTTCTCTAACAAAATTGTGAAACCAACAAGCTAAAAGGTTGGATCCCAATTGGATTGTTGGATTTTTGTGAGCCACACCTGTGTCTTTGATATTCTTAGTAACCTTTCAGCAGAAATTATGCATGCACCATTCTCTGTCATCTGGCACTTCTGGTATGAATAACCCTTGTGGTGAGGAACTCTCTCCTCTTGGTTTCCCGACTGGTTTCTTATAACATCACTCATCCTAATTTAGTTGAGCCAACAAATTGGGCATCCAGTCTGCAGTCCTTTTCCTCAACATTTGGAGAAGCACTCTTGACCATCTGAAATTCTTCAGAGTAAGAAGTTATAGAGGCTGGCCGGGCATGGTGGCTCACGCCTGTAATCCCAGCACTTTGGGAGGCCGAGGTGGGTGGATCACCTGAGATCAGGAGTTCAAGACCAACCTGACCAACATGGAGAAACCTTGTCTCTACTAAAAATACAAAATTAGCTGGGTGGGGTGCTACGTGGGAGGTTGAGGCAGGAGAATTGCTTGAACCCAGGAGGCGGAGGTTGCAGTGAGGTGAGGTCGTGTCATTGCACTCCAGCCTGGGCAACAAGAGCAAAACTTGGTGTCGAAAAAAAACAAAAAAAGTTACAGAGGCTGGGTTCAAGACCAGCCTGGCCAACATGTAAAACCCCAACTCTACTAAAAATACAAAAATTAGCCAGGCGTGGTGGAGGGCACCTGTAATCCCAACTACCCAGGAGGCTGAGGCAGAAGAATCACTTGAACCTGAGAGGCGGAGATTGCAGTGAACCCAGATCGTGCCACTGCACTCTAGCCTGTGTGACAGAGCAAGACGCCGTCTCAAACAAACAAAAAAAGGTTACAGAAAATGTGCCATATATGAAACTGGGTTCAATTAATTCATTAAAATTTGGGGTATTTACCCAACATTTTATGCAAAGAAAGACGGATATGCTTAATTAAAATTACCCCACAAGGAAAACAGTTCCAAAAAATTGGCTTTTTAAATTATTTATTTATCTAGTTATCATTCCTTACACATTTGGTCAGCAAACAATAAACACTTGCTTGGAGCCAGGCTCTATTAAGATGGTGAAGTAGAAAATGAAATAAACGCTCAGAGCACTCTCTGTCTTTTCAAGGAATGTAAGCCTAGTGGCAGAAACCTATTTTTAAAAGATAGTTAAAACACAGATACTCTAAAACAGACCAGTGAGTACATAAAGACTCCAAACGAGCAACCTTCACATCCAGGAATCAGATGTGCACCTGCTCATTTGCCCATTGCTCACACCCTGGGAAGAGCTTGTATGGCAAAACTAAGTCTCTTCTGTGGTGTTCCTGAATCTGTCAACCTCCTGATAACCCTACCCAATCCCACTGGCCATTTGAATGGTCTACCAATACCAGTTGGGATCCCACCCACCCCCATCCCTGGGGGAGAGGTGAAGATGACAGGTTAGCACAGACTAACTTGCCAGGTGAACAAAGGGTGGTAGGCAAGGTAGGCAGAAGATATGGGGAGGTTAGTCGTCCAGAACCACCATTCCTAACAAGTGGCAAGAATTATCAGGAAGCAAGAAACAACCTGGGGAATTGGTCAGGATGAAGGACAATCCAGGTATTCATAGGAGAAACTAGAGCAATGGAGAGTTTCTGTTTTCTTTGCAATACACAGACTATTTGATGCATCAAAGATCTACTTCAGAGTAAAATGGTGAAATAAGGCCTTCTTTTCTGATATAATTTCGAGCATTATGCACATAATTAGAATCATAAGCAGCATTTTATTCCCTTGGAAGGGGTAGTTTCCTGATGGATGCTTAAATCAAAAACATGCAATAAGAACTAAAGGGGAGGTTAAACTCAACTTTCAACTTTATGAGATAAATATGTTCCTATTTTATTAGCCCAGGAAACATCTTAAGAAGACTTAGAAAGAGGGGTGGTTGAAAGAGAAAAATTGATGTATTGAGCCTATAAATTGCGTTGGTATTTTTCCGAATAACTTCTCAGTTGTTTAGGGTCAGACATGACCTTGACGTTGAAACCCATAGATAATCTCCAAATCCATTTTTAGTTAATCATCTTACTCCCTGAAATTTTGTCCAGAGTTTCAGACAAAGGTCAACACTGTCAGAAATGTGGCTCAGCACTTTCCTGGCGTGAGGGATCAATGCACAGGGATAACTTACTGACAGTAAAAGGAAATGAGATTGAATAGTGCAACAACCCCCTGGGCTACCATCACTGAAATTATGCATTTCACCCAATAATCTGAAGCAAGTCCACAAGAAGAGACTTCCAGTGCAGTCCCTAATTGCTGGTTTGCCTGGTTCTCTTATCATATTATAGTGTGGCGAACAACGAAAGCATGTTCTGTGTGTCCTGGGACAGGAAGCTTCTGGTTTGTAATTATGTTCCATTGGAAACAGAGCATCACAGAGCAGGGGCAAGGGTTCGGCCTTGGTGCCAGGCTACCTGGGGAGCCTGCAGAGGGCTATGCCTATGTTCTATGTCTCCTTCCCCTTTGTTAACTGCTCACAGAGCTCTCTGCAGCACTAGAAACATCACCCAGTCCTATGTCTCCATGAATGGACACCTCAAAAGGTGTTCTGGGACCAGAGGCATTAGTATCACCTGGAGCTTGTTACAGTGCAGAATCTTAGGCCCTATCCAGATCTACTGAATCAGAATCTGCATTTTCACAAGATTCCCCAGTGATTCCATGCGTGTTAAAATCTGCAATACATGGTTTACAAAACTGAATCAGCTATGAAGAAAAGAGATTGGAGAGAAGTATTTTTTGATAATCAAGAGAGCCACTAACTTCAATGATGAAAACAAAACAAAACAAAACAAAAAAGCAAATAGCAGAAAAGGAGGAAAAGGAATATCTCTGATAGTAAGCAAATAACTTGGTGGCATCATCTTTAAACTTAGAAACCCAGCCAATCTCTGACAATTCCAAGGTGGAGAGGGGAGTTGCAAAATTCCATAAAGTACTTGATCAATAGATTTAAACCCAGGACTGGTTATTTCCACTGCACAGACTGAGGAGGCAATCCTTGGTTTGCAATGTGAAGGATGACAAAGCGACAATACAATGTCATGAGTCACAGCACCTACCTAAGAGCAGACCTGGGTTCAAATCCTGACTGTAGCCTTTACTAGTCATGTGATCTTGTATAAGGGGCTTAACATCTCCCAAGACAAATTTTCTCACTGAAACATGACACTAACAACAGCACCTGCCTCTCTCACATTCAGGGAGCCGTTGTGAGAAACTCATGGAAATTGGCCTTCTACACAGGAAGCACTCAGCTAGTCTCAGTTGTCATTATCATGGTTACTCACTGATATTCATGACAACCATTTGAAAGAAACAAGGCCATTTACTTCCCCATTTTATTTTATTTTGTTTTTGGAGACAGAGTCTCCCTCTGTAGCCTAGGCTGGGGTGCATTGGCATGATCTCAGCTTACTGTAACCTCTACCTCCTGGGGTCAAGCGTTTCTTCTGCCTCAGCCTCCCAAGTATCTGGTATTACAGGAGCACACCACCATACCTGGCTAATTTTTGTATTTTTAGTAGAGACAGGGTTTCACCATGTTGGCCAAGCTGGTCTTGAACTCCTGATCTCAGGTGATCCACCCGCCTCAGCATCCCAAAGTGCTGGGATTACAGGCGTGAGCCACTGTACCTAGCTACTTTCCCATTTTAAAGGCGAATAAATCAGGGCCCAGGAAAGCAGTGATGCCCTTACAACTGCACAGCTGGAGGCAGAGCTGGCCTCACACTCAGGCTTCAGCTTGCCTAGTTCAGTGTCCTTTACTGCTAGCCGGACAGGCTTGGTAAAAGTGAACGAAGGCTCTGGTCCAGAGAGCAGTGATTACCAGCAAAGGGCCAGAAAGCTGGCCTGATGGACAAGCAGACAGCCATCTGCCTACCACCTGAGTCACCTACCCCAACACTCCGCATTGAGAATGAGTTACTCTGCCAAAAGCCAACGATAGCATCTGGAAGGACTTCTTGGCAAGCATTAATGCAGGAATTTGCTTGTCAGATGACAGGAGGAACAGAAGGCTTTTAAGAGTGGATGGACTATTCTCAAAGTGAAGCTACTTAAAAGCACTGTGTCAGCCTTATGTGACAATGGGGGAGGGGGAGAGAGAGGCGGAAGAAAAAGGAACGAAAAGAAGTTACCAAGAACGTTCTCTGTGCTGGGCACAGAACTTCGGGTGTATTATCTCATTTCACCATTGCCACTACTTTGTGATGTG
Organism: Theropithecus gelada; assembly: GCF_003255815.1. NCBI lineage: Eukaryota > Metazoa > Chordata > Mammalia > Primates > Cercopithecidae > Theropithecus > Theropithecus gelada. The sequence continues at coordinate 75,511,495 of NC_037682.1, read as the reverse complement.
GACATTATCAGCTCCACATAACAAACAGGCTTAGAGAGTTAAACTTAGAGATACAAAAAAATGATTCCCATTTATCAGTGATTTTTTCCCCGCCATGCCATACTTTTAAATAAACTCATTATTTTAGAATAGTTTTAGATTTACATAAAGATAGCAACAATAGTACAGAGACTTCCCATATACCCCAAACCCAGTTTCCTCTATTGTTAATATCGTGTCACAATTAATAAACCAATGTTGGCATATCATTGTTCACTGAAGACCATGCTTTATTCAGATTTTTTTGGCATTTACATTTTTCCCTTCCAAGGTTCTAACCAGGGAACTATGTGATATTTTGTTGCTATGTCTTCTTAGGCTCCTCTTCATTGTGACACTTTCTCAGTTATTGATGACCTTGACAGTCTTAAGAAGTACCAGTCAGGTATTTCACAGAATGTCTCTCAACTGGAATTTACCTGCTGTTCTTCTCATGAATAGACTGAGGTTACAGGTTTTGGGAAGATAAGTGTCATTCTTACCATATCAAGGGTCCACAACCATTACTGTGGATGCTAACCTTGATCACCTGGCCCAGGTAGTGTTTTTCAAGTTTTTCTTCTGTAAAGTTACTCTTTTTCCCTCTGTTTCACACTGTACTCTTTGGAAAGAAGTCACTGTGTGAAGCCCACATTTAATGAGTAGAGAGTCATGCTTTTCATCCTTGAGTGCTGATGTTTTTAGGCTTTGTATCCCCACCTAAATCTCATCTTGAATTGTAATCCAAATAATCCCCAGGTGTCAAGGGAGGGACCAGGTGGAGGTAATTGAATTATGGAGGCGGTTGCCCCATGCTGTTCTCGTGATAGTGAGTGGGCTCTCACGAGATCTGATGGTTTTATAGAGGGCTCTTCCCTCTTCACTTGGCGCTTCTTCCCGCCACCTTGTGAAAAAGGTGTCTTGCTTCCCCTTCGCCTTCTACTGTGATTGGAAGATTCCTGAGGCCTCCCGAGCCATGCTAAACTGTGAGTCGATTAAACCTCTTTCCTTTATAAGTTACTCAGTCTTGGGCAGTTCTTTACAGCAGTATTAAAGTGGATGAATACAAGTGCAAAGCAGCTACATGAATTATTTGAGAATTTTCTGTATGGAAGACTTGTCCATTTGCCTGTATTTATTCAATAATTTGTTTCTATCAACAGGGATTCTTGGATATTTATCTGATAGTTTGTATTATAATCCAGAACTACTTTATTTTGCTATTCAAATTGTTTCAGCTTTGTCCATTGAGAGCTTTTTCAGTTACCTCAGATACTCCTTTGACATACTCCCACTATTGTGGATTTTTTTGAGCATTTTCTTAGTTTCTAGTACTACAAGAGGCTCAGGCTCATTTTGTATATTTCTTGCCCAGTTCTACCAATCCTAGAGTCAGCCATTTCTCCAAGGCTCTTTTATTAGAGAATGGTATTAAAAATTAAGATCTGGGGACGGGGTGTATTCTTTGCTACTGGGACATCATTTCTTCTAGATCCTCTCAGCTGACAGAGCAAGGTAATGAATATGTGTATAGTAACTGGTGGATATAGAAACATTTGTATATGCAACCATCTGTATCTACATTAAGCTAAACATGAGTTTCTACTGATATCTCTAGTCTAATTCATCACCACCTGGAACAATCAAGCCTCTTCCTCTGGCTTGTGTGTAAACTCTTACTCCAACAATGAGAAACCTGATGCCAATCATTTTTCATCTCTTTATTTCTTTCTGACTTAGCAAATCCAGTATAGGACCCTCTGCTTAAGAAAGTCTTGAAGAGGCCAGGCACAGTAGTTCACGCCTGTAATCCCAGCACTTTGGGAGGCTGAGGCGGGTAGATCACGAGGCCAGGAGTTCAAGACCAGCCTGGCCAACATAGTGAAACCCCGTTTCTACTAAAAATACAAAAATTAACTGGGCATAGTGAAACATGCCTCTAATCCCAGCTACTTCGGAGGCTAAGGCAGGAGAATTGCTTGAACCCAGGAGGCAAAGATTGCAGTGAGGCGAGATTGCACCACTGCACTCCAGCCTGGCAACAGAGCGAGACTGTCTCAAAAAAAAAAAAAAAAAAAAAAAAAAGTCTTGAAGAGCCTTCAAATCTCTCACATTCTGGCATTTAATGGTCTCTTGATTATCTTAGGCTCATGCTACTTTTTTCCACACTTGATGGTAAACATCTTCATTGTAATTCTTCAAGGGTTTCACACATCTGAGGCATGGAAAAATAATTAGTGAATAATTGATATAAAGGGCAACAAACCCAACTTATGAGGGAGACAATGTTTGTAGTAAAAAATCCGAAGGTGAAAATTCCTTTGTTTATGTAGCATTTTGAATTGTTACTAAGTCAGCCCTCAGTTTGCCTCATAAAGTATCCTACTCATGTGTAGATCCGCTCAGTTAAATGCAGTGGTTTATCCAATAGCCTAGGATTGTCAAACCTCCCTTGCCTCAACGCCCCGTAGTCTCCACAGGTGACACTTGGGTTCCAGGTGGTTTGCATCACTCCACAGCATCATGAGCTGTGGGGTTAGCTTCTGCTCATCAAACCTGACCTGAGTTCCTGCCTTCCTCCCACTGCCAAGGCACTTGTCCCATCTGTTTTTCTCTGTGCTCTGAATCAACTCCCTTTTGGATAATACTTGGAAAGACTTTAGCAAATAGACAAGATTAACTTATCTGCAGGCAAATTAAGAATTGTGTATCATGCTGCTTGTATCAGTTAGGATTATTTAGTGAAAGGTAGAAAACACTTGAAAATGCTAACATAGACTTGCATGTACATTACATTACCTGTACTTCTCCAGTCAGCCAAGTTACTTACCTTTGCTGGCAGCAGGTGGAGAATGGGATGGGCAAAGGCAAAGTTGGATTGTTGAAGAAGAAATGTAAAGAAAGACAATAGCTGCTGAAAGCAAGGCAGTAAGTCTGAAACTCTAAAAATTTTTATGTGCGTTTAACATATCAGCTTGATATAGAATTTTCCCTATAGTGTAGATAAGAGAGCCATAAAACTAGAGGTAGGAGGCTGGGTGCAGTGGCTCATGCCTGTAATCCCAACACTTTGGGAGGCCAAGGCATGTGGATCGCCTGAGATCAGGAGTTCAAGACCAGCCTAGCCAACATGGTGAAACCCAGTCTCTACTAAAAATACAAAAATTAGCCGGGCACAGTGGCACACACCTGTAATCCCAGCTACTCAGGAGGCTGAGGCAAGAGAATTGTCAGAGGCAGAGAAAAAGGAATATACTGTGAAACAGAAGTAAAAGAGAAGCCCATTCCTTATAGTCCAAGGTTATAGAAGGCAGAGGGTGGAGAGAAGAAAGGAAACAAAGGTGGGGAGGTAGACAAACTGTGTTCCAGTTTCTCTCCATGGGCTGAAACCCTGATAAGTGAGAACAATTAGGTCTGGGGGCTCCTGACCTATGCCCTATCCGGAACCCTGAGAGGAAGTGAGCCGAGATTGACCCATTGCACTCCAGCCTGGGCAACAGAGCGAGACTGTCAAAAAAAAAAAAAAGAAAAGAAGTCTCATCTTGTGGACCAGACACCCTGGCATGCCCATAAGAACTTGGGGATTGGCCACATCAGAGTAAAACTCAGTGGTATAGCATGTTCAGAATGGGACAGCCAGAGCTCAGCTCTCCTGAGCTGCTCTTTCTATAAGATATGTTGGAACCCAGGAGTCCCCCATTGGGCCCTAAAAATGGAAACTGGAAGATGGCTGAATCTGACAGCCAGCATTCCAACCATGGGACCTCCTGTGGTGAGGGGTGACTTAGCAGAGAAGGCTGAGCCCTACTCCAATGCCCCATCCCACCCTCAACCTGAAACCAATGGGGAACATGAGAGGCTCTGTGGAGAGTGAGGTTGGCATCCAGGAAGCACTGCAGCCTCTGCCATGCCTAGAGAAACTGAGCTGCAAGCAACACCAGTTTTGACTTCAGAAGCAAATGCCAATAGGGCAAGCATCCCTCAAGTCAACAAGGGATGTTGTCATAGAAACAAAAGACACTGTCATGGCAACCAGAATGATCTCAGGACACCACATGAATCCAAAGGACTCTTTCCTTGCCACTACCAAGAGGACACTGTAAGCCACAACCTGGCCCCATTCACCCAGATGCTGTATTGGCAAGGAGCAGAACTGCAGTCAGAAACCTGAGGGACAGAATGTTCACCTGAGGAGAATAAGCTTTGCTTCAAGGGAATGTTTAAAATTATTGCAAGGGACTAACTCTCTGATACTGCACTGAAATAAAATTACATATGTATAATAATATATGTAATTTTTCACTCCAACCTCCATCTCCCAGGTTCAAGTGATTCTCCTGCCTCAGCCTCCCAATAGTAACTGGAATTACAGGCACCCACCATCATGCCCGGGTAATTTTTCTATTTTTAGTAGACACAGGATTTCACCATGTTGGCCAGGCTGGTCTTGAACTCCTGATCTTAGGTGATCCGCCCACCTTAGCCTCCCAAAGTACTGGGATTACAGGCGTGAGCCACCGCACCTGGCCAAAATTATATGTTATATGGCATCTCTGATCATAAACCAGCTAATTTAGTTAAGAAAATATATTTTATGGGAGACTTCTGGGCAGCTCACAGAGTTGGAAAAGCTGCAGTGAGAGCCTGGGGTGGGAGTGGAGAGAGAATGCTCCTTGAAGGTATATCTGTGCAAAGAGAAAGAAGAGTATAGGCCAAGGAAAAGTATGAAGAAATGCATATAGTGGGAAAAATACAGACACCTTTAAGGACATGCAAACAGCCAGGTATGCCTGGTACACAGAATGCTTAGGAAATGCTGAAGACCAGAAGCTGAAAAGACCAAGGAGAGAATGCCTAAATACAAGGCAAGATGTCACTTCATCCTGTAACCAATGAGGAGCTCCTCGGTGTTTTAAAAATTCTACTTGCGTTTTAGAATGCTCACTGTGGGAGCAGCATGAGGAATGAATTTGAGGAGGAAGAGACAGAAGTTTCTAGTCTGTGGGGAAAAGGACAAAGGATGAAAAAGGGCAATGGAATGTGAGAGTTGCTGCAGGTATTTTCCTCAGGAAAGGAGCACTGGAAGTGTCCTACATCCTCTGCAGCAGACTGTCAAAGGCCAAGTCATCAACATATGCCAGGATCTCTCTACTCTGGCCTTTTCAAGGGCCGCAGTCCTGCCATCATGCCCCTGGCCCACACTAACATGCAAACATACTCTGGTATCTCATCTATAAAAATATTTTTGATGCCCTAGTTTCCTTCCCAATCTATCTATTCTGTTTCCTTAACTGGGGCTTCTCTCCTCGAAGTCTTCTCATGGTTGCTTCATATTGTTCCTGGACCAAACTGAGCATCAGGCTGCTTATTGTTACAGCCCAATAACAAGATGCAGATGAAATGGGAAAAGAAGGGAGTTTATTTCTGTAACCAGGTACAGGAAGAAGGCCTGGAAAATGTTGCCAGACCAACTCAAAATTACAAAGCTTTCCAGAACTTATATACCTTCTAAGCTATATGTCTACATGTAAGTGTGTATGCATCTAAAGACACAAGTGATTAACTTCTAATCTATAACTAAGGTCTGAGTTTTGAAGATCTTCCTCTGGAAGTAAATTACTTAAATTGACTTAAATTTAAATTACTTAATCTAGATGGGTCCAGGTGCTGGGGGCAATCTTGTCTCCTACTAAATCATGGAGGTTTGGGGAGTTCCTTTAGATCCCCAGTAAAACTTGTTTGTAGAGGTCTTGGAAGTTTCTTCAGACCCCCAATAAAACTTGTTTAATCCTAAACGGGTCCTGTTAAGAATTCCTTCATTATCTCGCCATGCTTCAAGGCCCAGGAAAGACCTAGGTAAAACTCTTGGTGGGCTTTTGTTACATTCCAGCCTTTGTATAAGGGCACTGGCTCTTTCAGCTTTTAATATTTAACTTCACCACTCAGTCAGTGCTGAAACAGTTCTTAGAGGTTTGCCTGTTCAGCTGTTAGTGAGACCTGGCCTGCCACCATATGGCCATCACGTCTGCCATCTAGGAAGCATGAAAGAAAGATGATAGCTGAATCTGTCCCTTTAAGAGAGATTAGATAGAAACTCCAGCCAGTGAATTCTACTTACATCTCACTGGTTTCCGCAAATAGCAAGGGAGGCAGGGAAATAGTTTTCTAATTAAACATTCTGCTATCCCAAAACAGTAATAAGGAAGAAGGGGAGAATGGGTATTTGGGAAACAACCGGGAATGCCTGCTGCACTTCCTGTGACCTCACATGTCCTTCTAAGATACCTCCTCCATTCCTCTCTTGCTAATATGCTTTCTGAAAAGATATATCAGTGTGTACTATGTTCACTTCCTTACTTCCCATTCTTTCTTCCAGCAGTCTGGGTTCTACCCACACCACACCATGGTGCTAAATCCAATGGGCAGACCACTCACTGTTCCTCATGCTCACCTTCTCTGTAGCATTCAAATACTTCTCTAAGAAACATTCTCCTTCCTCTCTTAGCTTCCTCAGCACCATGCTTTTGTTTTTTCCCCACCCCGCTGGCCATCCCTTATTCTGCCACTAGCTCCTTCTTCTTTATTCAATCTTATTCAGGTCAAGACTCACTCCTGCCCTTCTCTCTGATCTCATCCAGTGCCACAGCTTTAAACCATGTCTGTATGCTAACAACCCCAAGCTCATATCTGCGGCCAAGACCTCAGATCTGGTCTCTAGTCTCAGGCATTTAGTCAACTACTTGACATCTTAAACTGGTTCTCTTGCAAACATAGCATGCCCACACTGAAGCGCTCCCTGACCCCCACTGCAGACCTGCCCTTGCCCCCTCTCAGAAAATGGAATCTCTGCTTGCCCGGTTTCCAGACCAAAACCCAGAAAAATTAATTTTGACCCTTTGTCTCCCTCACTTTTGATATCCAGTCCATGATCAAGTCCTGCCAGTTCAACTACAAATATTTTGTCAATTTATATTTATTCTCACTACCACCACCCCAGAACATGCCAGCATCAACTCTTTCCTGGACTACGCCATATCTTCCTGTTTCCCTCCTCTCCACTCTTGCTTGCCTTCAATCCAATCTACAGAGGGAGCCGAAGTGATCTTTTAGAATTGTAAACTGGACCATGTTTTTCTGTACTCAGAATCCCACAATGCCTTCCTATTGAGTTTAGTAAAGTTGAAGCTTCTTATCTACATCCTACGTGTTCCTTCCATTGCCTGCCTTAATCAGCTTCCCCCTCACTGTATACTGATCATTCTTGTATCAGATCCTGAAACACACTAAGTTCTTCATTATGCTAGAAACCTAGAATTTGCTGTTCCCTCTGCCTGGAAGGTTCTCTTTGCTCCCCACATGACTAGCTACCCTGCACATAGTACCTTGCCTGCAACTCACTAGGCACTCTATCTGTTAAATGAGTGATTGGAATAAAAAGATAAGCATGTAATATTACATTTAATCTATCTAAAACCTTTAGAAGTTATATACTTTTAATCCTCATTTTATAGATAAGAAAACTGAGGCTCAGAGAAATTCTATAACTTCCCCAAGGATTCCCAAGAAGTAAGCAGAGAAACGGGACTTCAAAGCCAGGTCAGGCAGGTAGCAGAGCCTGTTCTTTTCTTCCACATGAGGCTGCTTCCACACACACACAGTCTCTGCAGAACATCAGCCACTCTGATGGGTCATCTTTGTGCTTTTGAGCTAACCAGAGAGCTAAGAAAATGCCAGTTGCTTAATATGAGACAAAAATTGAAAAGTCATCCCAGAGTTCATTATCTTCCCACAACTGTTATAATTGCAACTCATTAAAAACCTGATTCTGAAGGCAGGAAGAAATCATTTGCTCAGCAACAAGTCCAGAGTCCCTATTAATGCAGAAGAAGTCTTTAATAAGAAAAGTATCTGTTCCCATGAAGGATGGAGAAAATACTGAAATTGGTCCAGGTCCTTTGCAACTTCCTGGATACATTTTACATCTCTCAAAGACTGCAATTGTGTATAATAGCCAGTTTAACCATAAATATTTCCTGGTTGGCTAGCTACATTTTTTTTCTCTTTCATATCGATTGATCTGAGCAGGAAGGTCGGGAAGGGTGAAGTTAGGCTACAAATCAAAAGTTGTAACCCTCCTTTTACTGCCATTTACAATTACTACCTACTTTATATTATTCTTGGCACTTCGATGAGCATTTTAACTCCAATAAGACTTGCTGTTAAGAAACTTTCTTAATTGTGTTTTACCCAGATTTCCTACACTTATATGACCATGGAATTCTTCATTCATTGTATGTGTAGATTGTCTCTAGGATTGGCCACCACCAGTTTCTCTTATCCCTGTATGCACGGGCTGATCCTCCCATCAACAGTCCATATCCCCACCCCTTGAATCTAAGCTGGCCTTGTGATTTACTTTGTTCCATAGAACGTGGCAAGAGTGATGCTGTGTCTGTTCTGGACCTAGCCCTTTGGAAGCCTGCCAGATTATTGTTTTGCTCTCTTAGAAACTGGCTTCTATGTAAGAAGTTTAACTACACTATTGGATAAAGAAATCTACCTAGTCACCAGCCTCTCCAGCCACCTCAGCTGAGTGAGTGGAGCCTTCTTAGACGTTCTAACCCCAACCAATTTCCCAGCACAATACAACCAGGTAAGAGAATCCAGCCAAGACCACACAGAATACAAAACAATATAGTTGAAGCCAAGCAACCTGCAGAATCTTTAAAAACAATAAATAGCTGATACTCTAAGCCACTAGGTTTTGAAGTGGGTTGTTACACAGGCATGGAAAACTAATACAATATACCACAGATCTCATGTTGTTCCCAACAATTGTTTTTGGAAAATCCCTTTATTCTGTGAATAAAAAACTGAGGTCCAGGGAGCTCCATTTGGGAAGTGACTTTCCCAAGATCATCTAGTTAGTTGAGGCAGAACCTAGCTCACCTGATGACCTGTCCAGGGCTCTGTCCACAACACTTGCTGCCACTGTCAATCAACAGAACTTTCCCAGAATGATTGTTCCTGATCTGACAGTTGGTTTACTGAACATATTCAGACCTATCTATCTATCTATCAATAGATAGATAGATATAGATTTTTTTTTTTTTTTTTTGAGACAGAGTCTCACTCTATTGGCCAGGCTGGAATATAATGGGCAATCTCAGCCACTGCATCCTCCACCTCCCAGGATCAAATGACTCTTCTGCCTCAGTCTCCTGAGTAGTGGAGCACCTGCCACCTAACCCAGCTAGTTTTTGTATTTTTAATAGAGATGGGGTTCTACCATGTTGGCCAGGCTGGTCTCAAACTCCTGACCTCAAGTGATCCAGCCACCTCAGCCTCCCAAAGTGCTAGGATTACAGGCTTGAGCCACCACGCCCAACCTGAACATATTCAAGTTTTAAGTCATTTGAGACTCTTAGAACCATGAAGCCATCTAGTTCAATCTAGACTCATAATTGTAGTTTTTCTTCCCATAATTATAGTTTTATTTACTTTTCTAATTCTTCTTGAAGACTCTCCCCTTATTCCTATGGTTTATGCAGAAGCTCCTTCCTCTCATAATAACAGTTAAATAACAGTAAAGAGCTCATCTTCTGGAATCAACTGTTCTGAATTCAAGTCCCAGCTTCACTTACTGGTTTAGGCAAGTTCATTCAGCTCTCTGAGTCTCAACTTCCTCATCAACAAAATGAAGATACAAAAATGTCTGCCATATTTATTTATTAGTATTTTAATTTTGTTGTGTTGTTATTTTATCATTAGAAATTTTTCTTTTCTTTTTTTTTGGTAACCAAAGGCAAACTGTCAATCAGGATTTCTGATGCTCACAGGTAAATCAGTGTTACCACTGTGAGCTAAAATAATTATTGCTTAAAGACAAGAAGATTTATGTGTTGGCTCATCTAAGTGGACTTCTGTAGGTAAATGGTTAGTGTGTGCTGGGTTTGGGAAGATACTAGTGTAGGAGAGGAAAAAATTATTCTTCGTACACCCTCCTGAGTTCTCCATATGGGACCCTATAAATTGGACTGGCAAAAGACCGATTATTGAGAAAAACATACAAATTTATTTAATATAAGTTTTACATAACATGGGAGTCTTCACAAGGAAATAAAGATCTGAAGAAACGGTTATGCCTGGGTGTTTTTACACTAAGTTTGGTGAAGAGTAGAAAGTGATAAAATAAAAGAGTATGAGCTAAGGATAATAAATTGGGAAAAACTTATCGAGGCCTGTTTGTTCATATTATTCTTGGCATGTTCAGAGATAAGGATGTTCCTTTCTTCCAGGTATAGGAAGGGCACCTCTCACATAAGAGTCTTATGACCTACTTCAGGGGAGAAAACCTGCTCTTCCTCAAATTCCTTCAGCTTAAAGTATTCAGTACATGAAGGCACCATATTTTGAGTAGCCTATTCTGAACCTTTTTTCTAGAAAGGACTTGAGATCCCTTATTTACAGCAACCCCTAGGGGAAGTATTGACCCAAAGAACATCCCTTCCAGTTTGATGGCCTGAAATTAGTTTTCAGACATTCCCCTTCCTCTGTAAATCCCCTGCCAACAGGGCCATGGCCTCTAAGGAGCTACCGTGGGCCCACATTTCCTCCGTGGGCTACACTCTCCAATGAGATGACCCCAATGTATGAATGATGGAAGGGCAATCTGCAGGGCTATGGTTCAGTTCACAGGAATAAATGTGTGTGATCTGTCTACCATCTGGATCCCTCCAATGCTCTTTCTATCAGAGTTGATCTTTGAAGGATAGTTAAGCATCATCCAAGTAAAGGGGGTTTGTGAGAGAGCCAAGTAAAAAGAGGCCCCCAGAGAACCTCCGACCAACCTGCGCACTGAGAGGAGTGCACACTGGGGTGAAACCTCTGGAAGTTCACACCGCTTGCAGCCGAGAGGAGCCTGGCCTCTTCTGTTCTGGGGTGGTCACCTGGGAATTCAATCTGTGAGATTAGTTTTTTTTTTTTCCTTTTCACCCAATAAATTCCATCTTTCCCACCCTTGTATGTATCCATGAGCTTCATCCTTCCTGGTTGTATGACAAGAACCCCATTTTTAGCTGAACTAAGGAGAAAGTCCTACAACATTTGGAGGACAGTAGTATCTCAAGGGTATGGGGTAAGCAAAGTCCCCAGTTGCTAAGTGTCCTATCAGAAAGCATGGTTAAAAAACAAACAAAACTCCATTAGGAACCACAGCATTTCAGAATAACCTTTCTAAGTGAAAGTTCGCCCATCAACATCTCAATGACTGCATTTCTTCAGGAAGTAATAAACTTCTACTGGCATTGGGATTCAAACGTCAGAGTGAAGTACTCTCTGACATTTATAGTTTTAGGTTTGTTTTTCAAGTCTTTGCGTTTCGTGGTTAAGAGATGTTTTTCTGACTAAGCTTGATAATTCTTCCCCACCCCCCACCACACATTCAACTAAATGAGAAACAACCTGATAATCTCCACAGTTTTGGTTCTTAACTTTTCATTATTATCATCCTAAACTCTATAAATAGTTTCAACCCACTATGCCTAAATCTCTGTAAACGCCTACCTCCCTGCCTTTGCCAATGTGACGTTCTCTGCCAGTTGTCTTCTTTCCAGCCTCTCCTCAATCTCCATTTGTCCTACCTGTCTTTCTTCGAAGTTGACTGTGAGCATTTTTCAACCACTCTTAGAACTTCTGCCTCATATTAGTGTCATGGTAAAGAATATCAGCTTTGGAATGAGTCTGTTTGTACTTCAACTCCGGCATTTATTACGTGTACTACCTATGCTAAATTAATCTCTCTAAACCTCAGGTTCTTCATTTATAAAATATAATGTAACTGCCCATTGGATTCACCTTGCCTGCTGCCTACCCAGAGCCTATTTATCAAGAAGGGAATTGCAATGACAAAAGTAATTCATGCAGAGCAGGCTGTGCGGGAAACCAGTTTTATTATTACTCATATCAGTCCCCAGAGCATTGGGGGATCAGAGTTTTTAAGGATAAGTTGGCAGGTATGGGCTAAGAAAGTGGAGTGCTGATTGGTCAGTTTGAAGATGAAATCACAGGGGGGTCGAAGTGAGTTCTTCTTGCTGACTTCTGTTCCTGGGTGGCATCGCAGAATTGGTTGAGCCAGATTATTGACCTGGATGGTGGTGTCTGCTGCGGGAATGCAGGGGCTGCAAAATCTCTCAAGCACTCATCTTAGGTTTTGCAACAGTGATGTTATTCCCAGAAGCAATTTGGGGAGATTCAGACTCTTACAGCCAGAGGCTGCATGGCCCCGGAGCCATAATCTCTAATTTTGTAGCTAATTTGTTAGTCTGACAAAGACAGACTGCTCCTCAGGCAAGAAGGGTTTTTTTGTTTTTTTGGTTTTTTGATTTTTGGGGGGGAAAGGACTATTAGCAATATTTTGTTTCAGAGTTTAAACTATAAACTAAATTCTTTCCCAAGGCCTATGCCCAGGAATGAACAAAGACAGTTTAGAGGTTAGAAGGAAGATGGGGTTGATTAAGTCTGATCTCTTCCACTGTCGTAATTTCCTCAGTTATGATTTTTGTAAAGGCAGTTTAAATAATAATAGCACTTGAGTCATAGAAGTCATTGTGTAGACTAAATTAAAAAATGATCATAGGTGTATTAGTCAGGGTCTCAACAGGAACTAGACCACACATTCATATTATAATTTGGGAGGGTTTGCAAAGATGAGGGCAGGAGGAGTGAGGGGTACATTGCAAGAGCTGATGGTTAAATTTTCAGAAATTTTTGCAAACAAGTTGTTAAACATTACTAAAAATTAAATTTTTTAAACAGAATTAAATAAGTTATATTTAAAAAAAGGTAATAAATATTCAAAACATCATTTCCTAATTACCATATTACCTTCCATTATATATGTTCTTGGGGGTACTTCTATTATATCTCTATGGTAGGAACATTATATAACAGTATGCTACTGTGCATCTTTTCCCAACTTCATGCTCAATGACATGCCATTGGTACCTTGAAATCAGCCAAGGCAGGAGTATTTACACCACAGAAATTGGCAAATTCTACAACTCGGGCCTCCTTCTCCCAATCTTGCCCCCAGTCCCCAAGGAGACCCAGTTATTAGGTTGGTGCAAAAATGATTGAGGTTTTGCCATTGAAAGTAATGACAAAGTAATATTAAGTAATATTAAAACATTTACCAGCAGGAGCAAGTTTAGGAAAACCACAGGGATGTTGTAGTACCCCATGGCTGTTAGCACCTCCGGGTCCAAAAAGATAAGAGGGAGCAGTTATCAGAATCTGGAAGAAAAAGGTTATGAAGAAAAATCAGACAGGCACTGTAACCTCTTGGGTAAAGAAACATCACTAACCAGAAGTGACCCTGGAAAAAAGAGAACCACGGGAGTAAATCTGACTTCACTCTTCTCTCTGCTTCTAGGACTTCACTTTCCCACCTCCTTCCAAGGTCAAACCAAACAGATACTAGAGGACAGAGGAGCCCATACAGGTCAGTTTCTGGAGCAGAGAGAAGGGTGAGAAGGGTTAGAGAGTAGGGCTTGAGGGACAGATGGAAAATATCTAGACTAACAAAATAGTGCTGTATCTGGCACATAGTAGGAGCTCATTAATATTTTCTATTATGGTTAGTTCAATTCAATAAAAATTTATTAAATATGCCGAATACCTTTCTCTCAAGAAGTCCACAGTCCAGTGCAGAGGTGTATAAATTCCACATCAGTGTACAAAGTACTATTATTAACGAAGAAAGATATGTCTGTCTTTCCTATTAGATGACAAATACCTATAAAGTAGAAACTATAAAAATGATCAATTAGTATCTGCCTGTCAAATGAATATATTTTTATTTCCCCTCAGTGCCCAGCACTGTTTCTTATAGAACCTTTAAAGACTTGCCTTTACGCTTCATTAAGTGGGACCAGAGCAGCCTTTAGTGCATAGTAATTTTTCCCTACTACCATGGCAAAAACCTTCATAGTACTTTGCTCACTGTCCCATGAATTACGGTATTTTTCACTCAGACTCATGAGAAATGAAACTATTTCAAGCTCTGTGTGATCGCCAAGGATTTTTCCCTCTGTTCTTTCAGTAGTTCTTACCATGACCTCACTTAGTTTTATTAGTTCTTATACACATGTGCTGATCAGTATTCAGCTAAAGACTCAAGGGGGAAATCCTCTGTAGTTCTCTGGACAGGTCTGTCCTCTAGCTTTCTTGTGACCTTCCAACTAACCACTTTGGCTTCCCTGGATTTCCCAACTCCATCTCCTCATCTCAAAGTCTTCTGGTTCTGGCTTGGTTCTTCTTGCCTGCATTCTGCTTGGAAACTCTCCAGTCTGGGGCAATCACAAGGCTCATGTTATTTGTTTCCTCTTTCTCAGAGGAATCACTGTTGTACGTTTTCTGAGAAAACCATGTTTCTTATATTTTATCAAGTCCCTACTACTTCTCTACTCCTGTAAAATGACCTTTACTGTTTATTTGCTTTCAGCCTTAACCAAATGCTGATTCTTCTTTATCATATTTGACAATGTCTCTAATTTCACACAGATCAAGGAACCCTCATGAATGGGATTAGTGCCCTTAGAAGAGGGGCCCCAGAGTGATCCCTTGACCCTTCTGCCATCTGACAACCATCCATAAGGAAACAGGTTCTCACCAGAAACCAAAACAGCCAACACCTTGATCTTGAACTACCTACCTCTAGAATTTTGAGAAATAAGTTTCTGCTGTCTACAAGCTACCCAGTCTATTCTATTGTATTACAGCAGCCCCCAATAGACTGAGGTCTATTTGGTTCCTAAAGAGGGGTTGCTTTCTGGCTTGTAGACAACCATCCTCTTGTGCTCACAAGAACCAGCAACTGGGCATCCAACATAAAATGCCTCCAATACTAGGTTATGAGTGCCCTGGCCACGTAAAACTCACCTTTTCCTCTAGCCCTCCCTGTGTACTGAGCCTGACCAGAAACACAGCTGCATTAGTGAAAGAAGGCTTCTTCTATGGCTTCTGAGCTGGAGTTAGGATATTAAAAAATGTTAAATTAGATGAGATTTTACAGCTTTGAAATAGAATGGGCAGGACTTTTTAAACCAGGGAGCAACAAGGAGAACTTTGGGATATACTTAAACATGAGTTGTTGAAAAAAAAAATGTTATTCTCTACATGTCAGGAGTCCAGCTTATTTAATAACCTGGCTACACATGTGCCCCTCCTTATGAAGGAGTGCTGAGATCTGTGGTAGAGTATGGTAATGGGAGCAGAATCTTTAGGGTCAGACCAAACTGTGTATTCTGCCCAAGCCAGCACTTGATAGATGGGTGGCATGAAAAAATATTACATTGTTTTCTTATCTATATAATGGGAACAATAATCATCTCTACTCTACTTAATATGGTTATTGTAAGAGTAAAATTTGATAAGATATGAAAGCCAGCATTTAAACTGTACTATCTAAAACTCATAAGATTTATACTGATATTCATGGTAACATTATTATACTAATGAAAATGGGAAACAACCAGAATTGTTTGAAAATAGAAGCATGATTAACCAAACTGTAGCATATCTTACAACTGAACGTTCATTTCTGTACACACCACACACACACACACACACACACACACACACACACACACGCTTTTTCTCTTCTGAATGCCCATTATGGTATGTATGCATTTGTCCCTTGACACCATTAATGAGTAGGATCCCCAGACAATAGAGAATCATTCCATTCCCAGAGAGAGGAGACTTGCTGAATAAAATCAAAACATAGTTGCATTAGAGGCCTTTAAGACAACTCGACTTACTACTGTTGTCTAAAAATGAAATATGTCATGAATCATGGAGACTTGCAACTGCCCCCAAATTCTAATTTTATACCATTTCTCTTCTAGAAATCATCAAACCATATACCGTGCTGGCACTGAAAACATCTGTCTTTGATGTTTCACTTGGCCTGTTTTTAGTGTTTATAAGAAGCAATCTGTCGGGTCAGTTCAGAGGGGTATAAATTCATTTTCTCATGACATAACTAGAAGCACTTTCTGCACCGTCAGTCAACACATCCCATTTCCCTGTCACCATCTGTTGCATTGCCTAGCCCAGACTGCTTTCGTACCACAACTCTGTCAGCATTGGGCATACTCATCAGAGCTATAAATACAGATTCTGATCGTTACTGTTTGGGGAAGAAGTCTACTCATGATAAGAAAGCCATGAAAGTGAGGTCATGGATCAAGCCATTATGAAGTCAGGGGTCTTATCTCCTAGCACTTTAATAGCCAGCAAACACATCTGTTTCTGTAATCCAGCTAGTGGAGGATTAAGCTGTAAGTGTTGGAGACCCTGACCCTAACAACGTTATCTTTCTCCCAGAGCCTGATACCTTTAAAGTAGCCAATCCCAAACCTCACCTGCTTTTGGACTCTACTCATTGCCTGACTGGTAATGGACTTCCCAGCCCCTCTTTATTTGCTAGTGTGACATTTGTAAAATTTAATGGTTCACTTCTAGGAAAATGTGAAGAAACACTGCCCATGCTACTCAAAGTAATGTCAAAAATAACTCAAGTCTCTTACTTGCATGTAATTTTTTTAAATCCCCCTTTATTCTCTCCTATCCACTGCCCTCCCCTCTTATAGCTGGTCCCTTTTATTTCCTTTAACCCTTCCCCCCAGTTCTTCTTGGCCGCCTCAGCACACACCTCTTGGAATTCTGCTCCCTCTCCCCTCCCTTCCATGTTATTCATAAGAAAGGCTGGAAACTGGTATGGCAAGTAGACCTCTGCTCCAGGGCAGGGAAGATGGTAAGTTGGGGGCTTTCCCACTTTAATGGATGCAGCTCATCCCACCAGCACCACAGAGTGATCAGAGCTCTGCTCCAGTGTAGCCAACGGGTAATGGCAGCAGCCATTTTGAAGAGCAGTCCGTAGTTCAGGAGGAACTATTAACGAGAATGTTAATGTTCTCCTTGGTGTTGCTGGTTGAGAACTATGGTCTTAGGTTGCCCATAAGGAGAAACTCCATCTCCCCATCCTTCTCTGGCTGTGATCCAGGAGGGCAGACAAAGGGTTGTGGGAGGAATGGGAGGCAGCAGAGGCTGATGTCAGGCCAGGACTTACCAGCAAAGCCTTGCAGGATAGCTCTTTCAGTGCTAACTTACTTCTAGCAGATTGTGTCCATTGTGTTAAACCTAACAAATCTCTTTTGTTTTTTCTGTTTCCCATCTAAAGACAAAGAAGTTTTAATGTTATTTCTGAAAACCGTGAAGTAGTAGGACGAACACATCTAATCAAAGATGAGACAGCATTTTTTTTTTTTTTTTTTTTTTTTTTGAAACGGAGTCTTGCTCTGTCGGCCAGGCTGGAGTGCAGTGGTGGTGCGATCTCGGCTCCCTGCAACCTCTGCCTGCCGGGTTCAAGTAGCCCTCCAAATGACTGAGACAAAATTGCCTACGCAGCCATTTACAATGGTGTCTTTGAAGAATTTTGAATGGCATGAGGGAAATGCTCACAAAAAAATAAACAGGATACAAACTGAAGTGTTACAGCATAATTCTGCTTGCTTAACGAGAAAAGACATGCACCTGGAAAAAGATGTTAGCCATTGTTTATCTCTAGCGCTGTATGATTTTTTTTTTTACTTTTATTTATTTATATATTTCCAAGGGTTTTATTGTTTTAAGCAAACGTTTAAAAAATAAGTAAAACAGGCCGGGCGCGGTGGCTCAAGCCTGTAATCCCAGTACTTTGGGAGGCCGAGACGGGTGGATCACGAGGTCAGGAGATCGAGACCATCCTGGCTAACACGGTGAAACCCCGTCTCTACTAAAAAATACAAAAAAAACTAGCTGGGCGAGGTGGCGGGCGCCTGTAGTCCCAGCTACTCAGGAGGCTGAGGCAGGAGAATGGTGCAAACCCGGGAGGCGGAGCTTGCAGTGAGCTGAGATCGGGCCACAGCACTCCAGCCTGGGCGACAGAGCAAGACTCCGTCTCAAAAAAAAAAAAAAAAAAAAAAGTAAAACATACCCCCGAGAATGAGCAGCTCTCCAGTGGCCCACAGGTGCTCAAGGATATATCCATTGAAGCTCCCTTGTGCCCTGCACTTCTCCCAGGCTTCCCAGCTCACCATCATGCTCACCCTCATCTCTGATCAGCACCTATTCCCAAGGACCTAACTTGGCCTACACCCTGAACTGCTGGGGAGACATAGATAAGGATGGTTCAGCAGCAGATACACAGAGAGAAAGGAAAGGGAAAGGAGAAAAGGGGGCTGCTGCACTCGTTTAGGTAGAAACTGACAGCAAGATGTTCTGGGTCACATCAGCTTCTGTAGGAGGTAGAATAAAGCATCTGGAGAAACCTCTTAAGACATAAACTCAAGAGCATCACTGCATAAAGCTAAATTTGGCTGCTTCATTTCCATGGGAACAAATATAGTTCTAATCTTAATGCTTTTTTTTTAAATTAAGGGCAATTTGTAGGCGATATGATCATCTTCAATAAGCCTGTAAACGTTTGCAAAAATCAAGGCTGGTAGCCAAGGGACCTTTTTGAATGCACCCCAAAGTGGAGTCTGGGTCTTTAGTCTTGCAAGTTTAGAGCCCAATTTTGTCAGCTCACCAAATAGCACTATCTCTCAGGTATGCACTCATCCAAATAAGCTCATAAGAAACTGATAACATAAATGCAAATTCATTCATTGAAAATCAAAATTACGTTAAATATAGAAGTACCATATAATCCAGCAATTCCACTCTTAGCCTATGTCACTCAGTAGCCTATTTTCTGTATGTACCACATTTTTGGACAATAAAAAGAATGATACATTGTTCAACATAAAGGAAACTTGAAAATTTTAGGCTAAGTAAAAGAAGCCAGACACAAAAGGCCATACATTGTATGATTCCATTTATGTGAAATGTTCAGAATAGGCAAATTCATAGAGACAGAAAGTAGATCAGTGGTTGTCAGGTTTTGGGGGAGAAGGAGTTGGGAGAAACTAACCATTACAGGGTTTCTTTTCGGCACAATAGAAATTTTCTGGTATTAGATAATGGTGGTGGTTGCATAAACTTGTCTAAGCTAATGAATTGTACACTTTATAAAGGGAAATTTTGTTATGTAAAATTTTATATACATTTTATCTCAATTTTTAAAAAAATTTAAAAGAATGGCTGCTTAGAAAGCAAACCCATCTGATCAGCTCACCCCCTAGAAATAAATCATAACCAGAATATTCGAAAAGCATGGATTGTGAGCAAGGGGGGATTTGTATGATTTTAGTGCATTGTAGTTATGATCTGTCCCTTGGTGTGGTCCTTTACACCACACAAGCAGAACCATCCATCTCTTGCTTCCTCTCTCGCCATGTGACATGCTGGCTCCCTTTGTCTTCCACCATGATTGTAAGCTTCCTGAGGCCTCACAGGAAGCAGATGTTGGCACCATGCTTCCTGTATAGTCTGCAGAACCATGAGCCAAAATAAACATCTTTTCTTTATAAGTTACTCACACTCAGGTATTCCTTTATAGTAATGCAAACAGACTAACACAGATACAGAATGCTCTAGTGATGTGGCTACAAAGGCAGTTTTCTTTCCGTAGTAGTGGATCTGTCTTTTCAATATAGTTGTGCTTCCAAACACAGGTCTCTGACCCAAGTAGAGGCATCAGCAGCCTCTAAGAGGTTAAGTCAAGGCCAGACGGATGTGACATTCCCCCATTAGATGTTATTTCCCATTTTGTAAAACCCATCTTATTTTTTTTTCCTCTTTTAAAAACTTTAATACTTAAAGAAATCATATCTGTCAATTTAGATGGCTGTCTTACACAGAACTTTCATATGAATTTGGTTTGTATCATCTCTGCTTAATTCATCATTCTCACACTCTCTCTGCACTCCCACCTTGCCACATCTTTCTATCTTCTCGAACTCGTCTGTGCCTCTTTGAGCAAAGGATGTTTGCAGAATTAACTGCAATTATATAGCATTTCAAGGCCCTTAATAGTTTCACTTCTTTTCTTACCAATTAATGAAATAAATTTATTAAACTATAAGAAAAAATAGTTTTTAAAAAATCCTTCCCTTTTAAATATTGATGAAAACTTCTCAAGAGTCTTACTTAACATTGCCACCAGAGCCAATTGCAAGTAGAGCTGAAAAAATGTTCAACTGTGTCATTTTTCCCTCACCCACTTCTATGCCTTCATTTCCATCTTTTTTAGTTGTTGGTAAGTTAGAAAATTTTAGGTTGCCCTAAAAATTCCCACAGCCATTTTGAAGTAGTCAGGGTGCCATTTTCGGCTAGTTACAGAAAATTAAAACATCATATATATCTTATAGTTGAATCCTTGCCTGTGTTAAAGTGTTTTCTACAATCTTCTCAATTCAGAACCAACTTGTATCACTATAACAACTTATATCCTATAATAAGCAGAATCATTAGAGGAATGACAGAAGGAGAGGCTAGGTTGCTATTTGTCTTTGGGGGAGGAAAGGAATATCAGTAAAATATGTATCTTATTTCCTAATCTAGGTCCCACTAAGTTAGGTTCAGAAATTTTAGAACCATCTCTCCAATTCAACTCCCAGTTACTACCATGACACTTTATTGTCAGATGTTCCTCTTTCAATCACCCAGCATCTCTGTGTCAAAGATCATACAAGTGATGAGAGTTTCTGGTTTTAATCAACACAGCCTTCCCTGCTACTCTTTCCACACACTCTGATGACATCCCAAACATTTTATATGTTCTACTTCATTGTATCTTAACATTCATTTGTTTTACTAAATTACCTCTCCTCCTAGACGGCAATATTCATGAGGGATGGAACCATGTCTTATTTATTGTTTTAGTTCTTATTCCTAGAACAGAGGAGGAGTTCAGTAAATAACTATGACATGGAACAAAAGAATTACTGGATTTAGAAAGTGTAGATTCCAAGAACGTCAGAGGCAACTCAAGTTTAAAAATACTTGTGAACTGGCCACATCATCTGTAGAACATAGGCACAGAGTACCCATGCAGTAACTGTATAATTGGCCCAAGCAATTCAAGGCCATAATGCAGCAACTCCAGTCATTTTCTCCTAAACTTTCTTATTATTTAAAAAAAAAAAAAAATCATAACTAAAGAAGTTACCCAAAAAGTAGTATAATGAACATTGGTATACAAACCAGTTAAGTAACAAAATGTTGACAGTTGTTAATATTTAGCCACATTTGCTTTATCTCTATAAAGATATGTAGGTGTTTTAAAATAACTATCATGCTTAATTAAAAAGACAGTCTTCCTAGAAAGAACATCTATTAAAGAGTTGTTCCGTTGCTCACGGGATGAAGATCCCTCACGGAGGCTTTCAAGGCCTTTGTGATCTGAATCGTATTAGCTTCTCATGTATCTGTTGTTGCTCCTCCACTTCATACACTTCTCCAGTAAGGCTGGACTGCTTTAAATTCTAGGATCAGCAACCAGTTTTCTCTCTCCTCCCTTTGGATCTTTGTGCATGCTATTCCATTTGCTTTGTATACTCTAATTCCATCTCTCTTTATCTGGCTAGTTCCATCTTTGGTTCTTAACTTAAATATCTTCTCCCTTCTCCAGGAAGTATTCCTGACACCCTCAGGCTGTTTAGGAGCGCCCCACAAGCTGCTTGCACTGTACCCTTAGAGCTTTTAAAACATGACACAATCCCGTCTCCCCCTACCTAGTCCTGACCTAGATGATAAGGACCACATGCCTTTATCTCTGCATCCTTCATACCACACCAGGGCTTTCCACATAGTAAGTGTTCAACGAATATTTGTTGAAATGATAAATTCACGAAGAGGTCATAGACTAGGTTGGCATTATAGGATCTGAGAAACTGGACGCCCTTAGCAAATTCCTTTTTTGGCCTTAGTTTTCCCATTTGTACTTGATGACCTTTAAGGTTCTTTCTAGCCCTCAAACTGCATTATTCTATAGTGTAGAAGAAATAGCTTCTAGAGCCACGAAATACCAAGCAGTTTCTATGACAACCCCAAAGTTCTATTGGCTCAGACTTGCAGAATGTCAGCCTGAATGCATCGGACACTAGGAGATCCAAGAGGCCACCCAGAGGCACATTATATGACTGGTCCTCTCCTCCTCTTAGCTGGCTCCTCCATCCCAGGCCTATTCCTGAGACTCCCAAAGATTTAACAAGTAGTTGCTATAGAAACAGCATTCCTCCTAGACATTTTTATCTCTGTGTGCCAACTACTCCTGAATATGCAGGTTAACACCTGGTGAATCCAGGACAGGGTTCTAATAAAAGCTGACTTAATGTGTGGGGAGCCAGGAAATAACAGTAAGTATAACATATGGCATTTGTAGTGGGTTTCGCTTAATACCCACTCATCTGATTCTCATGTCAACGGAGGGAAGTGATTACTAGTATCCCTATTTCATAGATGAGAAACTGAAACTCAGCTCAGAGAATTTAAGAGGCTTTCCTGTAGTTACAAAGTTAGAGTGTGATTGTTACAGAGGCAGTGATTCAAAGCCAAGGCTGATTTTAAAACCTGTGTTCTTAACCACTAGGAGTTACTGCCTCATAATTCAAGCAGATATCAGTAAGACCTTAGTGCTATAAGCTTGGAGAAAATGAGATTCCAGGAACTAAACAGGTAACAGGGCCTCACCATCATTCCAACTTCCCAAATCTGAAAGATAAGTTATGACTGGCAGGAGCTGGTGCTAATGCCCTATTGGATAGGTAAGGCAGAACTGCAGGATGCACCAGGCACTAGCAGAATTCAAGGTCATAGTGTTCTTTTGTGGACAGCTGCACCCTCCCAAAGTCCTACCCTCTCATCTTTAGTTCATTTAATTGTCACAAAAGACCCATGAGAGGCAGGGCAAGGATTATACCCATTTTTATAGATAACATTGAGGCTCAAAAAGGTGACTTGCCTAAAGCTAAGTAGCAGTAAGTGGCTGAAGAGTTTGTTCTAGATATTCTGACTGTAATTCAATGCCCCAAGCACTAAAATTTTAACCATCTCTAGTCACAGAAGGCATGGCTAGCATAGATGTTACATTAATAATGGCTACCCATTTATTGAGACCTAGGTGTCCAAGAGGCTGGAAAGTTAAGGGACTCTCCTAAGATTAAATGTTCTCTCCCATCCTCACAACAGCCCTGTGGAGTAGATATTACTGTTCCCATTTTGCAACAGTGCCTCATGCCTGTAACCCCAGCATTTTGGGAAGCCAAGGCGGGTGGATCACGAGGTCAGGAGTTCAAGACCAGCCTGGCCAACATGGTGAAACCCCATCTCTACTAAAAAATATAAAAATTAGCTGGGTATGGTGGCAAGTGCCTGTAATCCCAGCTTCTCAAGAGGCTGAGGCAGGAGAATCAATTGAACCCTGGAAGTGGAGGTTGCAGTGAGCCGAGATCATGCCATGGCACTCCAGCCTGGGCGACAGAGCAAGACTCAGTCTTGAAAAAAAAAAAAAACAAAAAGAAATTGAGTTCAGACAAGTTAAGGGACTTGCCCAAAATGATATAGTAACTGACAGAAGTTGAATTTCAACTTAGACATGTCTGATTCTAAAGCCCAAGTGTTATTTTAGTTAATGTTTATAATATCCTCTACAAGAAAACTAGACTTGGAAAGAATAGCAACAATTTAGTTTCTCTTTACCTTGCTCACATCCTGATAGATTCCTCAGCTTAGTATGCTCTTACTTATCAAATCCAAACCCTCCCATCTGCATCAGCCTACTGGCTGCGTGTGATGCAAAATAACAACAGCTTAGAGATTGGACATTGTTTTTCTTTGACCTAAGAAACTCCCAGTGGTAGGTAGCCCAGGGCTGGCTTGGTAATTTCAGAATAATCAGAATCCCAGGCCCCAACTAGCTGTCTTCTCTGTCATCCTTATGGTGTGGACTTCATCAATTGAGATATCATCAATCCCATAGGATCATTGTAAGAAATGAAGGAGAAATAGAGTGACTAATACTTAATGAACACTTACTGTGCAAACGCAGTCACACCTAGCTGCCTCACCTAGCTGCAAGAGAGGCTGACAAACACATTCAACAGGACCTTCTCTTACTGAGGAGGAATGGAAGAATGGCTGACAGAGCAAGCAAATAAGTGTTAATCACACCATTCTTCAAAGCCTAGCATTAGTTCCATCTCTCCCTTGAAGCCCTCCTGACCACCAAAGCTCAACGTGTGCTTGCTCTTCTCTGAACTCATATCACATTTATCAATATGGCTTTTAGCATGTAGTGTTATTAACTTCTGAATTATTTGTATATCAGATAATATACCAGGCATGATAATAGGGAGCCAGATAGATGTATCTGGATATGGATACATAGATATGAACATAATAGATCTAGATGTAGGGGCAAATAAAGATAAAAGCAAGCTTTCAGATCAGCAGCACAGTGATTCTGAAGAAGTACAGACTCTGGAGTCAAAGAGATCCAAGTTCAAGTCCTATCTTTACCCTTAATGTCTGTGCAAACTTGTGGATTAATTAACCTAAGCCTCCATTTCCTAATCTGTGAAGTGAAAGATCACAAATATACCTCCCTGATAAGGCTCTTGTGATGGCTAAATAAGACAATATGTGTGAAGAACAGAACACTATTCCAGGAATATAGTAAGTGTTCATTAAATATTAGCCACTCTATTTCTCCTGCATTTCTTATCAGATAGATGGTTTTTTTTTGTTTTGTTTTGTTTTTTGTTTTTTTTTGAGACGGAGTCTCGCTCTGTCGCCCAGGCTGGAGTGCAGTGGCCGGATCTCGGCTCACTGCAAGCTCCGCCTCCTGGGTTTAGGCCATTCTCCTTCCTCAGCCTCCCGAGTAGCTGGGACTACAGGCGCCCGCCACCTCGCCCGGCTAGTTTTTTGTATTTTTTAGTAGCGACGGTGTTTCACTGTGTTAGCCAGGATGGTCTCGATCTCCTGACCTTGTGATCCGCCCATCTCGGCCTCTCAAAGTGCTGGGATTACAGGCGTGAGCCACCGCGCCCGGCCTGAGATAGATGATATTATCCCTACTTTAAAAACAAGAGAGTGAGGCTCAGGAAAGTTAAAAAATCTGCTTCAGGTAACAATGCTAGTGGTGGTACTACGGAGACATGAACCCAAATCAAACCTCAAATCCTCAGCTCTTAATTCAAGACCCTGTCTTCTGTCTCTTCTTACCCTTGCCATATCTAATACTTAGTAGGCTTTCTGTAATTGTCTGCTGTAGCAAATTCAAATGAATCAGCTGTCATTCTGTCTTTTGCTTTAAGGCCTTCTAAGTTATCTCTACTGCACATTGAAATAATACAGAAAAGAAAATAGTTTTAATTTTCGGGATAAGGATCAATTTCATATGAAATCCATATGGGGGAAAATATGATTGAATTTTATGTAGAAAGAAATTAGCTCGGGGTGGCCTTTTTGACTAGCAGAAAAAAAATACAGAAAATTAGATGCATCTAAGTCAAACATTGAGCTGTTCTCCCTTGGAGATGAAATTTAGCCTTCTAGCTGCCTACTTCATTTGCTCCAGGTATAAAATAATTTGAGTCTCTTTCTTATTAAGAATCAAGATATTCAGTCTGTCACTGATGGACATTTGGGTTTATTCCAAGTCTTTGCTGTTGTGAATAGTGCCGCAATAAACATACGTGTGCATGTGTCTTTATAGCAGCATGATTCATAATCCTTTGGGTATAGAAAATGTGGCACATATACACCATGGAATACTATGCAGCCATAGAAAAGGATGAGTTTGTGTCCTTTGTAGGGACATGGATGCAGCTGGAAACCATCATTCTCAGCAAACTATCTCAAGAACAGAAAACCAAACACGGCATGTTCTCATTCATAGGTGGGAACTGAACAATGAGATCACTTGGACTCAGGAAGGGAAACATCATACACCGGGGCCTATCATGGGGAGGGGGGAGGGGGGAGGGATTGCATTGGGAGTTATACCTGATGTAAAGGATGAGTTGATGGGTGCTGACGAGTTGATGGGTGCAGCACGCCAACATGGCACAAGTATCCATATGTAACAAACCTGCACGTTATGCACATGTACCCTAGAACTTAAAAGTATAATAATAATAAAAAAGAATCAAGATATTTTCTTTCTTTCCTTTTTTTTTCTTTTTGAGAGAGTCTCACTCTGTCGCCTAGGCACCATCTCTGCTCACTGCAAGCTCCGCCTCCCGGATTCATGCCATTCTCCTGCCTCAGCCTCCCGAGTAGCTGGGACTACAGGCACCCACCACCATGCCTGGCTAATTTTTTGTACTTTTAGTAGAGACAGGGTTTCACCGTGTTAGCAAGGATGGTCTCGATCTCTGGACCTTGTGATCCACCTGCTTCAGCCTCCCAAAGTGCTGGCATTACAGGTGTGAGCCATCGCGCCCAGCCAGACTCAAGATATTTTCATAAGCAATAACTGAATTTTGAGAGACATTTGTCCTTCGGACGGGAGGATTAGGTACATCCACATATATTTCTTTTTTTTTTTTTTTTTTTTTTTGAGGCGGGGGCTTCCTCTGTTGCCCCGGGTGGGGGGGAGGCGGCGGGTCTCCGGTCTCCGAGCTCCGCCTCCCGGGTTTACGCCATTCTCCTGCCTCAGCCTCCCGAGTAGCTGGGACTACAGGCGCCCGCCACCTCGCCCGGCTAGTTTTTTTTTGTATTTTTTAGTAGAGACGGGGTTTCACCACGTTAGCCAGGATGGTCATCCACATATATTTCTAAACACCAGGTATGCTCAGTCCGTTGTAACTGATAACAGGAGTGAGAGGGCACTCGTACTACACATGCTGAGCTGTGATAGACAACAGATTCAATTTCCTTTGCAATCCTCTAAGTTGGGTCCTTTACAGTGCTGCAATGTGAAGAGTCTTGGGCTCAGCATCAAAACTGGGCTCTGGTTCCAGACTCGGCTATGCGACTTGCCCATTTTGTGTTTCAGTGTCAGCTTCAATAAAATGAAGGGAGTTGGACTATCTGACTGTTTAGATCTCTTCTAGCTGAAACAATATTTTCTAAATCTGAAATTCTGGGTATTTGCAAAGGATTATGTAAAGCATATTAAATGTTACAGGTCTCATAATTTATCTGCTGAATTTGATTCTTTTGAAAGGCATCTTTTTTCTTTCACTTTTTTTCCTTCTTTGAGGGGGTGTTCTTAGAGTTCGTACTCTGTACAGAATATTACATGTTGTTGACATGCTGATTAATCTTTTTTAAAAAATTTAACATCTATATGGTGTTTTACACACTCCAAAGCAATTTCACTGTCATTATCTCACTCAGTATTCACAGTTAACCCCTGACTGGAACGATATTATTGATGCAATGGAAAATGAGTGGGTTTGGGAGTCAAAGACCCCGAGGCCAAATTCTATCCAGCTCAACCCTTATAAGTTCACAGAACTTGGGAAAATCACTTAACTTTCCTGAACCCTCCAATTTCCTCATCTTTAAAACCGGGAAGATGGTAACAATAAAATGGGTTCTTAGGTAAAGCACTTAGCAGCCTAATAGCTCACCTTTTCCTTTAGCTTAGAAGGCAACTGGGAGGCTAGAAAGGTAAAAGACTCTCCTAGATTAACAGCTGCTTGGGACAATCAAACCAGAGGAAGATAAGAGGTGAATCAAATTTAATACACCTGCAAAAACTGCATTTTGGTGATACGGTTTGGCTGTGTCCCACCCAAATCTCATCTTGAATTGTAGTTCCCATAATCCCCATGTGTTGTGGAAGGGACCCGATGGGAGGTCATTTAATCATGGGGGCAGTTACCCTCGTGCTGTTCTCATAATAGTGACTGAGTTCTTACAAGTTCTGATAGTTTCATAAGGAGCTTTTCCCCTTTTGCTCCTTCTCCTTTTTGCTGTCACATGAAGAAGGACGCGTTTGCTTGCCCTTCAGCCATGATTGTAAGTTTTCTGAGGCCTCCCCAGCCCTGCAGAACTGTGAGTCAATTAAAACTCTTTCCTTCATAAATTATCCAGTCTCGAGAGTTCTTTATTGCAACAAGGGAATGGACTAATACATTTGATTTTCTCATACTTTTGTGTGAAAGATAAGGAATGGGTGCATTTAATAACTGGAAAGGGACTGTGGAGAGTGCTAGTCTGTGTAGGGAGCTCCGGAATTCTGAAACTTCTGGGCAGCCCTATCATTCAACCTTGCATCTAGTGAGCACTGAATGAGCATGTACTGTTTGCAAAAAGATCTTCTAGACCTCCAGGAATAATTCTTTAAAAAAATAAAATTTAAAAAAATGTAAAAAAAAAATGGTGGGAGGGATCTGGAAGTTAGAGCAAGGCCCTGAAGGCACAAGATTTTTTTTTTTTCTCTGTACCTTACTGAGGTGAGGGAGTCCATCAGGCTAATGGTGGATGCTGGGTAGGTTCTTACGGCATTTGTTTACTCAGAGACTATGTTGGATACGAGAGACACCAGTTCTTGTCCTCCTCAAGATGCTGATGGTCTAGAGGGGACAAGGCAATGACCCAGGAAAGACATGAGTGCTCAAACAGATAAGAAGGGTGTTAACAAAACCATGAGATCTCTAGAGAAAAGGGGGAGAGCTGTATTTTCTTTCTTTCCTTTTTTTTTTTTCTTTTCTTAGACAGGGTCTCTCACTCTGTTGCCCAGGCTGGAGTGCAGTGGCACAATCTCAGTTCACTGCAACCTCTGCCTCCTGGGTTCAAGCGATTCTCCTGCCTCAGTCTCCTGAGTAGCTGGGATTATAGGCATGTACCACCATGCCTGGCTAATTTTTGTATTTTTGGTAGAGATTTTTTGCCATATTGGCAAAAAAAATTGGTTTTGCCATATTGGCCAGACTGGTCTCGAACTCCTGACTTCAGGTGATCCACCCACCTCAGCCTCCCAAAGTGCTGGGATTACAGGCATGAGCTACTGTGCTTGGCAGACAGCTTTATTTTCTGTAAAAAACAATCTGCAGATTGGGGAGATACAACCTCCAGGGTCAAGTGAAAGCATGCTCAGAGGAGAGATCATGAAGAAGGAGATTATAAAGGCAAATACCTCAGAGTAGGGGAAGAGAGTCAAGGGAGTAGGAAACTATTGAGTGGATGATCTTTAAGCCTAAAGTCACTAGTCTCTCTTAATTGGCTTGCTGGTTTCAGGTGGCTGGTTGGTGCCAGGTGACCTGTTTGTAGTAATTGCCAACTGCATCTATCTCTGCACCAACATCAAAAACTGGTTTGGCTTGATTGTAGAAAACTGTATCTGTAAATATAGTTTCTACACTTTTACAGTATCTTTCTGAGAACAGAGAGTATGTGACCACTTCCTCACCCACAAGGCCATGGCCACCTCATTCTGTTTTAACTTTGAGCATCTCAGCCACAGGAGTCTAATTTGTCTGTCATTAGGTGCATACTTTAACAAGGGAAAGTGCTTCTGTCTGGGCAGATCACATAGACTTACCAAAGAAAGTGATATTACAGCTGAATCTTCAAGGCTTAAGAGAAGTTTACCAGACTGACAAGAAGAGAAGTCTTCCCAGTTAGAGGTGAAACAAAGCCTAGAGTATTTAAGGAACTGCAAATAGAAATTTTTAGGGAAGCAGAAGAGGCAAGACTAGAGAGACAGGTGGTCAGGGTAAGATCCTAAAAATGTTAAAAAGAATATTAAATTATATTACCCTATATGTAATGAGAAGCCAGTAAGGTTACAAAAGGAGATAATACATCTACTGGGCCCCTCTGAGAGATCCTGCCGACCACCACTCAGAAATGGACTTGCGTGTGTAAGAGTGGGAGCAGGGTTTAGGAGGAACAACTGGAAGATTAAAGAAATGTCAATTAATTGAAAATTCTAGTCACCCGAATGGTACACAATTTTTAATTATTTTCCATAAAAATTTAGAGGGAAATCATGCACCTTGCAAACATTTCTATTTTGAAGCAGCTATGGTTTAGTAGGCTGAACTTGAAACCAGTTTATATTCTGGCTTTATCACTTATTATCTACATCACAATAGGAAAGTTCCTTAAATTCCCTGCCTTAATTCCATCATCTGTAAAATAGAAATAATGTATCCTGTCTGTAGGATTGTCATGAGATTAGGATAATGAACACAAGGGTTTCACATTCAGTAGTTAACCTGATATTGTATAAATGTTTTTATTTTAATTTGCCAAATTAAGAAGTCAACTCTCTGAACGCATTTAAATATGACTTAGTTTAGAGTGTTCAATCTGTAACAATTTGATTTGCACATGACATTCCAAAAACACATTTATTCCTTAAAATGAGACTTGATAGCATCTTCTTTGTAGTCTGTCTGTCCCTGAAGACAAGATTCTTAAAATGGTAGGTGGGAGAAAGAAGAAGAAGGAAACTAGGCAGGAAACTGTTAAATCACTAA
The DNA here is from genome assembly GCF_003255815.1 of Theropithecus gelada. Taxonomy (NCBI): domain Eukaryota; kingdom Metazoa; phylum Chordata; class Mammalia; order Primates; family Cercopithecidae; genus Theropithecus; species Theropithecus gelada. The sequence continues at coordinate 75,481,049 of NC_037682.1, read as the reverse complement.
ATTATATATTTTATCCTATCATTTGAATCACATGGTGACACTTAACCTTTCTAGCTTTCCTTTGATTTTTCTCTTTATTACTCCAGTCACCTCAGACAAACCAATTAAATTTCATAAACCCTTTAAGGATTAAGTGTTCCCAGCACAGCCTCATTTAGAATTTCAAATGAGATGCTGTCTTCTCAGAGCTTACTCAGTCGTTCCTTTATCAACTCCTGTGATTTCCTAATGTCAGTCATTCAGCCAGCCTTATTAGGTAATTTCTATTCTTAGTGGGTAGTACAAAGAAGAGAAAAAGACAAATCATTCAGATGTGGAATTAACAGTCTGGGCTCTGTGCAAAGCCTCCTGGAAAAAGGGCTTTGTGTCCCTACAGTCGAATACCATCTTACAGTCTACAAATCACTTTGTAGTTTTTAAGGTGCTTTTAGAGACACTACAGTTTTTGATCCTCGCGCTAACTCTCAATGTATAACCAGCATTTTACAAACGAGGAACTGTTGCTTACAAAAGGTTTGTGACCTACTTTAAAAAATTCAGAATTAGCAACAGGCAGGACTGGTACTTCAACCCAGGTCTCTCTGACTCTTTTTTTTTTTTTTTTTTTTCGATGGAGTCTCGCTCTGTCACCCAGGCCGGAGTGCAGTGGCATGATCTCGGCTCACTGCAAGCTCTGCCTCCCGGGTTCACGCCATTCTCCTGCCTCAGCCTCCCAAGTAGCTGGGACTACAGGTGCCCGCCACCACGCCTGGCTAATTTTTTTGTATTTTTAGTAGAAATGGGGCTTCACCGTGTTAGTCAGGATGGTCTCGATCTCCTGGCCTCATGATCTGCCCACCTTGGCCTCCCAAAGTGCTGGGATTACAGGCGTGAGCCACTGCGCCCGGCCTCTCTGACTCTTAAGTCTGGTCTCCTAAAACACAGTGGCATGAAAAACTGAGCCTGAGAGACTTTAATGAAAAGTCAAAATATTGTAAATTTATTTAAAGACCTATTGTAACTGATGCAAATGTGTGAGCAACTTCTTCTCTGGTAGAAATGAAAGTAGAGTTCTTGAGTTACTATAAAACACAAGTACAACTTAGAAATGTATCCCTGTCCACTTAACAACTACAATGTATTTTAAAGGTTTAAAAACTGTATTTATTCAATACATGCTTATTGAGGGTCCACAAGTATCCCACACCATTGTATGCACTGGGAATATGGCAATGAATAAAACTGGCAAAACTCTCACTTTAAGTGAGCTTATATTGAGAGGGGCAGATAAATAGAAAACAAAGAAACTGATAACTGCTGTTAAGAAAAATTAAGCAAGATAAAGGATTATAATATTGGAATGCTATGATTGTTACTGCTATGTGATAGTATTGGAATGCTATGGTTGTTACTGTTATGTGATAGTATTGGAATGCTATGATTGTTAATGTTATGTGATAGTATTGGAATGCTATGATTGTTACTGTTATGTGATAGTATTGGAATGCTATGATTGTTACTGTTATGTGATAGTATTGGAATGCTATGATTGTTAATGTTATGTGATCGTATTGGAATGCTATGATTGTTAATGTTATGTCAACTTGAATGTGCCACAGGATGCCCAGATTGCCCATTATTTGGGAGTGTATCTGTGAGGGTGTTCTTGATGATATTAGCATTTGAATCAGTGAACTCAGAAAAGTTGCACTCCCCATACGGGTGAGCATCACCCAATCCATGGAAAGCCTGGAAAAAAAAAAAAAAAAAACTGGCAGAGGAAAGAGAAATGCACTCCCTTTGCTTCCTGCCTGCCTGCTTGTATTGGGACATCAGTCTTCTCCTACCCTTAGACAGGGATTTACTCTGGTTCTCAGGATTTTAAACTTGGACTCAAATTACACACTGACTTTCCTGGGTCTCCAGCTTGCAGATAGCGAATTGTGGAACTTATTAGCATATCTTTTATCCTATTCCTTTCTTTGAAAGTATTGTCAATGAAAAGAGTCGAACTCTGTAAAATATTTAGAGAGGCTTATTCTGAGCCAAATATGAGTAACCAAGGTCCATGACACACCCCCAGGAAGTCCTGACAACACGTGCCCAAGGTGATTTGTTTGCAGCTTGATTGTGTATATTCTAGAAGGACAGAAGTTACAGTTACAGGCAGACATCAATCAATGCACATAAGGGATACATTGGTTCAGTCCGGGAGATGGAAGAACTGGAAGCCAGGGCTTCCAGGTCATAGGTGGATTTAAAGATTTTGATTGGCAATTGGTTGCCAACAATGAAGAGTTGTTACAATCTAAAGACCTTTCTAAATCAATAGGAAAGAGTGTCTGAGTTAAGATAAGGGTTTGTGGAGACCAGGGTTTTTGTTATATAGGTGAAGTCTTATAGGCAGCTGCCCTTAGAGGCAATAGATGGCAAATGTTTTCTATTCAGACCCTTAAAAGGTGCTAGACTCTCAGTGAACCTCTTCAGGATTAGAAAAAGACCTGAAAAAAGCAGGAGATTCTCTACAGAATGTAGATTTTCCCCACAGGAGACAGCTTTGCAGGGCCATTTCAAAATATGTCAAAAAAAATATGTTTTGGGGTAAAAGACTTCCAGTTTTTTTCACAGCCTACTATCTGCCATGTGATGCTACCCTAGAGGCAGGTTGGAATTTGGTAGCTTATTGCTACAAAGAATCTGTTTTGTCAGTCTTAAGATCTCTGTTTTGCGTGTGTGTGTTTTGTTTGTTTTTTTGAGACAGTCTTTCTGTGTCACCCAGGCTGGAGTACAACAGCACAATCTCGGCTCACTGCAATCTCTGCCTCCCAGGTTCAAGTGATTCTCCCGCCTCTGCCTCCCAAGTAGCTAGGACTACAGGTGTCCACCACCACGCCTGGCTAATTTTTTCTTGTATTTTTAGGAGAGAGGGGGTTTCACTATGTTGGCCAGGCTGGTCTTGAACTCCTGACCTCATGATCCGCCTGCTTTGGCCTCTCAAAGTGCTGGAATTACAGATGTGAGCCACTGCGCCTGGCCAAGATCACTGTTTTAATGCTAATGCTAGTCAGTTGTACCTGGATTCCAAAGGGAGGAGGTGATAACAGGCATGTCCAAGCCCCACTTCCTATCATGGCCTGAACTCGTTTTTCAGATTTACTTTGGAATGCCTTTAGCTGAGAGGAGGGTCCACTCAGTCAGTTGCAGGGCTTAGAATTTTATTTTTGGTTTACACTATAAAAATTCAGAAAAGGGCACTCAAGTAACAACAAAACAAACATACATGTCCACTAGGAATGAACAAATATCTTTTTTTTTTTTTTTTGGAGACAGGGTCTCACTGTCACCCAGGCTGGAGTGCAGTGGCGCAGTCTTGACTCACTGAAACCTCTACCTGGGTTCAAGCAATTCTCATGCCTCAGCCTCCTAAGTAGGTGGGATTACAGGTGTACACCATCACACCCAGCTCATTTTTTTTGTATTTTTAGTAGAGACAGGGTTTCACCATGTTGGCCAGGATGGTCTCGAACTCCTGACCTCAAATGATCCACCTGCCTCGACCTCCCAAAGTGCTGGGATTATAGGCATGAGCCACCGTGCCCAGCCATTTTTTTTAATCAAAAATATTTCAGATAAAGTCATGTTTGTGCCAAGCACAGTGGCTCACGCCTGTAATCCCAACACTTAGGGAGATAGAGGCAGGAGGATCACTTGAGGCCAGGAGTTCAAGACCAACCTGGACAACAGAATGAGACCCCATTCTCTTTATTAAAAAGTCATTTTTGTTACCTTCTATACCCATCCTCTAAAAAGAAATCATTATGAATTTGGTTTTAATCCTTCTAGTTTATAATTAATTATTTTACTAACAGGTGGAATCATATGAAGTTTCTGGTATTCAACCACTTCAGACTTAACAGAAACAACAATTCTACATAGCACATCCTACTTCCTATATATGAATCCATAGTCACATCATGAACTACCATATTTCTATATATGTGAATGTTATAGTGTATTTATTATTCTACAACTTATGTGTCACTTGACAGTTTGCTTTTGAGATCCATCTGTGTTGTTACATATACAACTAGTTTCTTTTAACAGCTGATCAGTACTTATTTAGATGTTTTCTTTTTAATATATACTTGTTTCCAATTTTTCACTATAACTATTTCTTCTATATGCATAGGAGTACAAAACTTAGTGTCTGGATTTGAATACCTGAGTTGTAAATTACAACTCAGTAGTTGTATGCCTTCTCCATTGATTAAGAATCTCTAATGATTTAATTATCCTTCCTGGTGCAGAAAGGAAGACACCCTTGCAAATGGACAGTTTCTCTATGGATGTAAATTTATCTTACAAAAGGGTAACTTTTCAGAGCTTTTCCTATGTCTACAGTTTCTCAAAATAACCAGTTCAAAATAATTATTATGCCAAAGAGGCATATCTGGGGCAATATATTCTGGTCTTCTACAGTCATATTTGGAGCAATGTGTCCTGAACCCCATCATTAAACAGTTTCAGTATTTTCAGCTTGTCCTAATCTGCACCAGCAGTAAATAAGAGTTCACAGTTTCTCAGAACTTTACCAATACTCAGAATTGTCAGATTTTTAAATGTTTTTTTAATTTGATGGATGTAAAACAGTCACCCTATGTCTTTTTTATTTTGCTGATCAGTAGTGTAAGATACAATGAATGTTTCTCTTCAAAGATTTAGCCTATTAACTTCCTTGTCCTTTGTTCTCAAATTCAACTTTCTTGTTCTACATGCCTCCTTGGCCCTAGTTACTGTAAACAGCCTACCCCATTCCCGTCAGCTCTAATCAATAACTCACATCTGTTCCCTTGGTTACCTGTACCTATTGTTCCCCTGAAACTGCACATCTCACGACTGTAACTCATGCCCCCCTTCCCTTCCATATTTAGAAAAATATTTGCAAGTAGCCAATCAGGTTAGCTCAGATTGTGTGGTCTGACCCCAGCCCATGGGGGAGTGACACAGAGGTAAGGACTAGGCATCAGAAATATAAACCCCCTGCTCTCGTTTGTTCCCTGTGCTCCTGCGATCTTGATTGATGTGAGTGGCACCCTTCTGCAGAAGTAAATTGCCTTGCTGAGAAAACTTTTGCCTGAGTGCTGGTTTCACTTTGCAGTACTGAGCGTTTATTCCTAGAGCATTTTCATATCCAACAGTAGTGAGGCTGAGATCATTTTATTTTTTCATGTTCGTTTTGTGTATTTCCTGTTTCTATCCTTTGCATCTTTGTAATAAAGCATTTTGTTTTACTAATACATAGAGGCTATTTTTGACTCTTGTCATTTATATAGGTTGTAAATTGCAAATTTCTTCTCCCCTTCTCCTGTTTGTCTTTAACTGTTTGTCCTTTTTTCATGCAGAAGGTTTTAGTTTTGATATTCTTATCTTTTCCATGTTGGAAGGAAAACTTCTTTCCTCTTCCAATTTAGGCCCACTGGTTGGGGGCCTGCAAATTAACTGACAATGGACAGAGATTAACAGGGGAAAAGACAGTTTATTTACACTGCAAGTGAGAGTTGCTCAATAATAAGTAATTCACTGAATAGCCAGAGACACAGTTTCTACCCCAATTTAACAAAGTGGGTAGCAGGGGCAGTAGTTTAAGGCTTCAGTGGGAAAGTATGGAAAGCTCTGGCATTTTTATGATAATAGAAGTGGGCAATCTGTCTCCATGGCATTTTAATTCACAGGAAAAAATCCCTGCCACAAGGAGTTAATGACAGTTGGATTTGTGGGAGGCTCTGCTTTAGTCAGATAAGGCAAGTTCAGGTAAGATTTCTTTCTGCAGCTCAAATGTTTTCACTTTAAAATAATCTTTATACCAACCTTGGGGGGTCTGAGTGGGTCCCCATATCATTGTAAGTTACACTTTTTATCTAAGAAATGTTTCCCTACCTAAAGTCTTAAAGATATTTCTAAATTTTCTGCTAATAATTTTAGCAGTTTGAGGATGATATGCCTAGGTGTTTGGGTTTACTAAGTCTAAGACTTTAAGTCAATGTTTTTCATCAAATTTGGGGGATTTTTGTCTATCATTTCTACAAGCTTTGTTTTTTTCTGCCCCTTCTCATTCTTCTCTTTCAAACATTAAAATTACACTTATGTCAATCACTTGGTATCATTCCACATGTCCCTGAAGCTGTGTTTATATTTTTTAATTAAATTAACTTTTTGTTTTGTGAACCCTGAATATCTGAGATAGATCTCAGTTAATTTAGAAAATTTATTTTGCCAAGGTTGAGGATGCATACCCATGACACAGTCTCAGGGGTGTCCAAGGTGATCAGAGCACAGTTTGGTTTTATACATTTTAGGAAGATATGAGACATCAATCAACATATGTAAGATGAATATTGGTTCAGTCTAGAGAGGTGGGACAACCCGAAGCAGGGGGGGAGCTTCCAGATCATAGGTAGATAAGAGACAAATGGTTGCATTATTTTGAGTTTCTGGCAAGCTTCTCCAAAGGAGGTAATCAGATACTCATTTATCTCAGTGAGCAGAGGGGTGACTTTGAATAGAACAGGAGGCAGGTTTGCCTTAAGCATTTCCACCTTGACTTTTTCCTTTAGCTTGGTAATTTTGGGGCCACAAGATTTATTTTTCTTTCACAGTTTTTAGGTATCACCAAGCTTCACTAAATTTTTAATTCTTTTTTTTTTTTTTTTTAGAGTGAAGGGGTCTTGCTAGGTTGCCCAGGCTGGAAGTTTTTATTTCTCCAAGATAAATGACTAGGAGTATAATTACTGAGTTATGTGGTAGTTACATGTTTGATTTTATGAGAAATTGTCAAACTGGTTTTCAAAGTATCTGTATCATTTTAAATCCCCATCAGCAATGTGAGAGTTGTCTACTTTCTCCATATCCTCATCATCCTCTGGTGGTGTTGCCAAATTATTTTAGCCATTCTGATAGGTGAGCAGTAATATCTCATTGTGATTTTAATATGCTTTTCCCCTAATGGCTAATGATGTTAAATATTCATATGTTTATTTCCTAACACTATATCCTCTTCAGTGAAATGTCTGTTCATGTCTTTTGCACATTTTCTAATTGGATTGTTTGAGTTTTATATTGTCAAGTTTTGAGAGTTCTTCAAATAGTCTGGACACCAGTCATTTGTTACATATGTGGTTTACAAATACTTTTTCCCAATTTGTAGTTAATCTTTTCATCTTTTAAACAGGGTTTTCCCCAGAGCAAAAGTTTTAAATTTTGATGAGGTTCAATTTATCATTTTTTGCCCTTAATGAGCCATACTTTTTATCTTAAATTTAAGAACTTTTTGCCGAGCCACAGATTCTAAAGACTTTCTCCCATTTTTTTTTCTAAAATCAATATACTTTTATACTTTTTCTTTAAGTCCACCATTCACTTAAGTTCATTTTTCCCTCCTATGGATATCCATTGTCTCTAACATTTTGTTTATTTTTTATTCTTAATAATTTTTTTAAAACCTCAGATGTACAGAAAAATTGTCAAGATAGTACAGTGTTCCTAGACCCTGCACCCAGTTTCTCCTTTTTTTTTTTTTTGAGACAGAGTCTCACTCTGTCACCCAGGCTGTAATGCAGTGGTGTGATCCTCCGCCTCCTGGGTTCAAGCAATTCTCATGCCTTAGCCTCCTGAGTAGCTGGAATTACAGTCATCCACCACCATGCCTGGTTAATTTTTTATTTGTAGTAGAGACAGGGTTTCACCATGTTGCACAGGCTGGTTTCAAACTCCTGAGCTCAAGCAATCCACCTCCCTCTTGGCCTCCCAAAGTGCTGGGATTACAAGCATGAGCCACCACACCAGGACCTAGTTTCTCCTATTATTAACATCTTACATTAGTATGGTGCATTTGTCACAATTAATCACCCAATGTTGATACACTATTGTTAACTAATGTTGATACTTTCTTCAGATTTCCTTAGTATTTTTTCAACCTAAAGTCTTTTTTTCTGTTCCATGATCTCATCCAGGATAGCACATTACATTTGTTCTTGTATCTCCTTATACTCCTCTTGAATGTGACAGTTTTTCAGACTTTCCTTGTTTCTGATGACCTTTACAGTATTGAGGAGTACTGGTGAATGTTTTGCAAAATTCCCCTCAGTTGGAATTTGTCTGAATTTTTTTTTTATCATTTGACTATAGTTTCTGAGAGGCTTCTGGTAGGAAGACCACAGAGGTAAAATGTCATTTTTTTCACATCATATCAAAGGTACATGATTTATCACTATTGATATTGACCTTGATCACCTGGCTAAAGTAGTGTTTGTCATATTTTTCCACTGTAGTTATTCCCTCTACCCCTTTCCATATTGTACTGTTTGGAGTTGAGTCACTTAAGGAGTGGGGATTATGTTCCACTTTGTGTTTGTTTGTTTATTAGAGACAAGGTCTCACTCTGTTGCCCAGGCTGGAGTGCACTGGCATAAATGTGGCTTACTGTCACCTTGAACTCCTGGGCTCAAGCAATCAATCCTCCTGCTGAGACTACAGGTGTGCACTACCATGCTGTCTGTTCACTACCATGGCTCTCTGTGCCTGGCTTATTCCACTTAGCATAATGACTTCCAGCTCTATCCATGTCGTTGCAAATGACAGGATCTCATTCTTTTTTCATGGCTGAACAGTACTGCATTGTGTATAAGTACCACATTGTCTTTATCCATTTATCTGTTGATGAACACTTAGGTTGCTTCCAAATCTTGGCTATTGCGAACAGTGCTGCAACAAACATGGGAGTGCAGATGACTCTTCAACATACTGATTTCCTTTCTTTTGGGCATATACCCAGCAGTGGGATTATTAGATCATATCGTAGCTCTATTTGTAGTTTTCTGAGGAACCTCCAAACTGTTCTCTATAGTGGTTGCAATAATGTTCATTCCCTCCAACATTTTACAAGGATTCCCTTTTCTCCATATCCTTGTCAGCATTTGTTATTGCCTGTTTTGGATATAATCTATTTTAACTAGGGTGAGATGATATCCCATTATGGTTTTGATTTGCATTTCTCTGATGATCACTGATGATGAGCTGATGAGCACCTTTTTATATATATCTGTTTGCCATTTGAATGTCTTCTTTTGAGAAATGTCTATTCAGATCTTTTGCCCATTTTTAAATCAGATTATTAGAGTTTTTCCTATGGAGTTGTTTGAGCTCCTTATATATTCTTGTTATTAATGCTTTGTCAGATGGGTAGTTTACAAGTCTTTTTTTTTTCACTCTTTGGGTGCCTCTTCACTTTGTTGTTTGTTTCTTTTGCTGAGCCAGAAGCTTTTTAACTTGATGTGATCCCATTTGTCCATTTTGCTTTGGTTGCCTGTGTCTGTGTCTATAGGGTATTGCTCAAGAAGCCTTTGCCTACTCCAATATCCTGGAGAGTTTCTCCAATGTTTTCTTTTAATAGTTTCATAGTTTGAGGTCTTATATTTAAGTCAGTAATCCATTTTGATTTAATTTTTTCTATGGCAAGAGATGGGGGTCTCATTTTATTCTTCTGGATATGGAGATCTAGTTTTCTGAGCATCATTTATTGAGGATGATTTTCTGAGCATCATTTATTGAGGAGATTCCCCAGTGTATATTCTTGGAATCCTTGTAGAAAATGAGTTCACTGTAGATATATAGATGTATTTCTGGGTTCTCTATTGTATTCCATTGATCTATGTTTCTGTTTTTTGGCCAGTACCATGCTGTTTTGGTTACTATAGCTCTGTAGCATAACTTGAAGTCAGATAATGTGATTCCTTCAGCTTTGCTCTTTTTGCTTAGAATAGCTTTGGCTATTTGGGGTCTTTTGTGGTTCTGTATACATTTTAGGATTGTTTTTTCTACTTCTGTGAAGAATGTCCTTGGTATTTTGATAGAAATTGCATTAAATCTGTAGATTGCTTTAGGTAGTATGGACATTTTAACAATATTAATTATTCCAACCTATGAACATAAATATCTTTCCTTTTTTGTGTCCACTTCAATTTCTTGCATCAATGTTTTATAGCTTTTATTGTAGAGACCTTTCACTTTTTTAGTTAAGTTAATTTCTAGGTGTCTTATTTGTAGCTATTGCAAATAGAGTTACTTTCTTGATTTCTTTTTCATATTGCTTGCATCTGTCATATAAAAATGCTTCTGATTTTTGTTGATTTTTGTATCCTGCAACTTAACTGAATTTGTTTTAGTTGTAATAGGTTTTTGATGGAGCCTTTAGGTTTTTACAAATATAAGCTCATACTGTCTACAAACAAGAACAATTTGACTTCTTCTTTTCCAATTTGGATACCCTTTATTTCTCTCTCTTGTCTGATTGTTCTAGCTAGAATGTCCAGTATTATGTTAAATAACAGTGGTGACAGTGGGCATCCTTGTTATGTTCCAGATTTTACATGAAAGGCTTTCCATTTCTCCCCATTCAGTATCATACTAGCTGTGATTCTATCATATATGGCTTTTATTATGTTGAGGTATGTTACTTCTATATCTAGTCTTTTTGGTGTTTTTATCATGACAGGATGTTGAATTTATCAAATGTGCATTCAGGATCAATTGTAATTACCATATGGTATTTGTCCTTCATTCTGTTGATAGGATATATCACATTGATTTTGCATATGTTGAACCATCCTTGCACCCCTGGGATAAATCCCACTTTTTAATGTATTGTTGAATTCAGTATGCTAGTTTGTGGTACTAGCAGTACTAAGCAGGACTAATGATGCATCTTAAAGAACTAGAAAATCAGCCAGGTGCGGTGGCTCATGCATGTAATCTCAGCACTTTGGGAGGCCAAGGCAGGTGGATCACCTGAGGTCAGGAGTTCGAGATCATCCTGACCAACATGGAGAAACCCTGTCTCTACTAAAAATACAAAATTAGCTGGGCATGGTGGCACATGCCTGTAATCCCAGCTACTTGGGAGGCTGAGGCAAGATAATCACTTGAATCTAGGAGGCAGAGGTTACAGTGAGCCAAGATCATGCCACTGCACTGCAGCCTGCAGAGTGAGACTCTGCCTCAAAAAATTAATATTTCCAGAAAATAAATTTCTTGGACATATACTACACATGTGCCTTTTCCACATATACAAATGGGAATATATTATTCATATTGTTAAGCTGATTTGTTTTCCACCTAATTTATCCTGGAGCCCTTCTCCAGCCAACCCATACGTACCTATTTTAATGGCTATTTTGCAATCTACTGTGTGATTGTACCATAATTAAGTCCATTGCTTTTGTATCTTTTCATTTTTCCCATTTTTAAAAACTATTAAAAGTAATACACTGGGCATGGTGCCTCACACCTGTAATTCCAGTGCTTTAGGAGGTAGAGGCAGGAGGATTGCTTGAGGCCAGGAATTCAAGACCAGCCTGGGCAATATAGCAAGACACTGTCTCCACAAAAAATAAGAAAAGACAATTTTAAGAGAAAAAGGTAGTGTTGTAGTCAGTTTCATATGTGAATAAGTCTGTAGAAAGATTTCTAACAGTGAAACTGAGGCTTAAAGTATGTACATTTGAAGCTTTTATGGATATTAATAAATTTCTCTTTATTGCAATAATTTAGTTTCATTGTTAGTGTATGATAGTACCTATTGGTTTTTCTCCCTCATCCTCACTAACACTGGGTGTTATCAAACTTTAAAATTGTTGCCCATCTCATAAGTGAACACCACAAACAAATTTTCTAGAAATAACTCAAAGAGCCTTTCTTGGTTTCTGATCAAATGCCTTTATTTTCAAGGTATTTTCTTGAGCATCTTCTCAAAACATTTTACCGTTAGATTTTTCTGGTTATTTTAATTCCATGAATTTTCACCTCTGAATCAACATGTAGTCCATTATACAGAGATACAAAAAAAAAAAAAAATTCAAAAGCAGGATTTTGACCCATTTTACTAGGTAAACTCCCTCTAATCAGTGAGTTTGAGATACCTTAAGTTGTCATTTTCAGTGTGTGTTACTCACTACAGTGAGATTCAATGTCAGAAAAAAAAATTCTGCTTTCAGAAACAGACAGGAAATGTGGGGTAGGCATTCATTCCTAGGACAGGAGATAACAAGGCAAAGCCTTCCAGATACTGGTGATGTTCCTTAAGGATCTTATATTTTCCCTTCAGAGTTTTTAAAAAGATAAGGTTTTAATATTGTATTCTACTTTTTCTTAGAGAAAAGACTTAAATCTCTTCTTACATTTGCATAACTCAAAATCTTTCCCATTACAAAATATATTAAGACTGGAAGACATTGAAAGGGTCAAGAAGAATAAAAACCATGGAAAATCATGAAAAAAAATAAGAAACATAGCTAACATTATTGAGAACACCTATTATTTCTCAAATGCTTTATATACATTATTTCTTTGAGTCTTCACAACATTTCATGAGCTAAATCTCCTTTTACATTTTTTAGTTAATCTTTTTGGCGATGGGGCCTCACTATGTTGCCTAGGCTGGTTTTGAACTCCTGGACTCAAGCTCTCCTCCTGCCTCAGCATCCCAAAGAGCTGGGATTACATGTGTGAGCCACTGCACTCAGCTCTTATGACAGAAGTTTTACTGTTCAGGTATTAGTTTGGTAGGGCTTCCATAACAGGGGTATCATAGATTGGGTGGTTTAATCAACAGAAATTTATTGTCTCACTGTTCTAGAGATTAAAAGTCCAACATCAAGGTGTCAGCAGGGTTGGTGTATTTCCCCTTGGCTTATAGATGACTGCCTTTCTCCCTGTGTCTTCACATAGACTTCCCTCTGTACCTGCCTGTGCCCAATTTTCTTATAAGGACACCTATCATATCGGTAGGGCCCACCCTATTGACTTCGTTTTAGTTTAATTACTACTGTAAAGGCCCCAATCTCTAAATGTAGTCACATCTGAGGTCCTGGGGGTTAGGACTCTAACATTTGATTTGGAGGGGACAAATATAGCCCATTATAGTCCACATTTTGTAGATAAGAACATGGGGACTCAGAGAAGTTAAATTATGCCTCAAAAGTTATTCTGCTGGTAACTGTCAGGGCTGAGATTGGAATTCAGGACATCCTATCACCTTTCTTCAGAATTAAACTTTGTCTTCTAAAGGCAGTCATGAAATATAAAAAGAATAAAGGGTCTAAAGTTCTAAAATGAGTTAATAAAAAGACAAGTGATTTCAAATATGAATATTATTTCATGACTATATCAGTCATAATTATTAGTTGCAAACAACAGAAAGGCCTATCTGGGTTAACTTAAGCAGAAAATAAATTTAGTAGAATATTGGAGAGCTGACAGACCTAATGGGGAAGTTAAGAAATAAGGATTGGAAAATAGAGCAGAACCAAAGAAAGCTAAACGGCCAGAACAATGACCAAATTATGCCCAGTCAAGTTGGCGTAGGCACTGTGGCCACCAAACACTACACACCTTTGATGCCCTTGTCTCAATAACCCAGGATGAATTCAGATCTGCTTCTTTTTATCACTTGCTTCAGACTCAGAGTCCCAAGCTGAGGTATCTGGTTAGCCCATTCTAAGCCATACCTGTTCTCTGGCTGCCAGGGAGCTGGAAGCAGGAAAATCTACCATTTCAGCTTCTAGACTAGGTGTTAAAGATAGGAAGAGTTTTTGGATATGAGGCAGCATAAATGTAAACAGCATAAATGGGACTCAAACTACATAGTTTTGTAATGATCAAAATGGAACATAAACCAAATATTTATTATAAGCACTCCAAAAAAAAAAAAAAAGTGCCAGGTTTGATGTTGGTAGATGACACCAACTACATTTCCAAAAATCAGAGCATAAATATATGAGCTATGAGCTTGAAGAGAGAGTGTGATGTGGAGGCCAGCAGGCCGATATTTTTAGAAAGTATATTGAATTTATATTCCTATGTCTGTACACCTATCTGATCTAACACTCCAGAAGTACATATTTTGGAAGACATGTATAACACCATTAAAAGTGCAATCTGTCTTTAAAAACCAGAGATTCATTCACTGACAAGCATTTATACAATACACATGCTAAGCACTAGAAATAAAACTGTCAGCATTATATAGTCTTTGCTTGGGGAGAGGTTACAGTCTGATGAGGGAGGTGACTATAATGTGAAGTGGAACATTCAAGTGTTACAGATGAGGTCCAAATGAAGGATTTGGGGACGTCACCAGAGGGAAAGGACTTGTGAGTGGCAGGGGCTGTATTGAAAAGGCAGTTTTTGAATGGGTTCTTTCACTCCGGTATATACATCAAGGCTATGGAAAGAGATGGGGCTTACCAATGCTATAGACTGAATATTTATGTCTTCCCAAAATTCACAGGTTGAAACCTAAGCCCCAGTATGAGGCTATTTGGATGTGAGGCCTTTAGGAAGAGATTAGGTCACAAGAATGGAGCCCTCATGAATGAGATTAGTGCCCTTATAAAGAGACCTCAGAGAACTCTCTTGCCTCTTTCCACTGTATGAGGTTACAGTGAGAAGATGGCCATCTATGAACAAGAAAAGAAACCCTCACCAGACACTGAATCTGCCAGCACATTGATCTTGGACTTCACAGCCTCCAGAACTGTGAGGAAAAAATTTCTGTTGTTTCTAGGCCACCTGGTCTGTAGTATTTTTGTTATACCAGCTGAAACAGAGTAAGACAACCTCTTTTACCACATGAAAATGTTCAGAATATTCCACCTCAGGGTTTTATGATATCTTGAACAGTGAATCATGGACAACTGTCAGTATTTTGAAGGCTGGAAACAGGTCTAACTCAAAATCTCACAAGAATCTAACACATAGTTTGTACTTGGAAAACATTTTTACAACCAAATGGAACAAGAATACACTCTTCCCAGCTTTGGAGCTCAATTTTCTTCACTATTAAATTAAAAATATAGACTAAACTAGGTGATTCCTGAGGTCTTTGCTGGTGCTATAATTCTATGACTCCAACTTGCATACCTTTTTAGAATATTCAATTGTAATGTCCATTTCAAGCCACTCAAATTTTTGCAAAGTAATTTATTATAAAATTGTGGATCCCAGCTGTTGAGATTTTGAGGGCAGCCAACTTCCCAGTCTGATGGGAACAGTCGATTCAGTTAAAATGCTTGCTTTTATGACCTCAGGCAGTTACAAATCTCATTGACTGATCTTTAGTGAATCAAAGGCACAGATTCATCAATCTCTCTAATCACAGGAAAAGCAAATTATGGTAAACATGTGCCTTGAGATCATTTATGGAAAAGCACTTGGCAAGTATAATGTGCTACCAAAATGTGATTTACCACATTACTGCTAATAGGTAGGATGCTATAGAAGAAATCTGGAATAATATAAAGCAAACTATTATCAGTGTTTATAATCAAAAGGTGAGATTAAAAGACACTGTCTTAAATTGCATTTCCATCATGTCTGAATTTAAAACAATGAACTCATATTGTATATCAGGAAAGCCAGTTAAGGGAAAAGATAAGTCAAGTGACTTATTCTGTATGTAGGATTATTCTGCAGTAATTGTAACAACCCTTTGTCCCTGGGCAGGGAGTTACTTGGTGTCCTGATGCTGCCATGTGGTAGCTGGGTGACAATAACCCAGCCACCTAACATCTCAAAGATTGTTCCCTTTTGTGTGAAATAGGGATAGAGTTGTCTACTTTCCAGAGCCAGATAGAGAACTTAAGAGGTGAATCTGAAAATACAATAGCCTAAATAAACTCAAGGAAGTATTATTATCTTACTGGATCTTTCCAGCAACCATGTTACTTTTGGCTGGATGTCTTATTTTTCAATTTATGAATGACGCAACAAAGAGCTAGGTAGGTTAAGTAAATGGTTTCAGACAATAAGCACAGTTAGACCAGAGGTTTATTTTCCATTTGCACAGGAAATAAATGTTTTATGCATATGTTTGTCTGCCCAGGGCTAGGGTATTACTTGTGTATGATGTTCTTATATAATAATAATAATAATAAAAGAATACAACCCTCAAAGAAGAAAATCTCAGTTAACAAATCTACCATTAACAAAATAGTTTTCACCATCTTGGGCAGCAGTGAAGAAAGAGCCACGAATCCATGCCCTATTGAAGCCTGCCAAATGTAATTTGCCTCAGCTTTATTTATCTCTATAAAGCAATTAAACAGGAGGCAGAAAAGATGAAAGGAAAAAAAATAACTCATTTCAAACTAAAGCAAGCTGTATTCTTTGCACTGTCTCTTCCCTTTCCCCAAACCCCACTTCAGCTGCAGCCTGTAGAAATGCTGCTGAATACTCAACATATGGAGGCTGTGTCTCACATTTCGCAGTTGCTAAAATGACAAATAGTGCACAGGTTGTCACTGTGAATGGCAGATTCAGAGACCTGGGGCTCAGCTGTCTCCATCATTCAGAAAGGAATTGTTGAGAGTTATTTCTCTACCAATCTAGGCAGGCCTGGCTGGCTCTGCCACCTGCCAGCTGTTTTACCTTGCATTTGACTTGTTTGAGCCTCTGTTTTCTCATTGGTAGAATAAATATATTGATATCTACTTCACAGAGTTCTTGTAAGAGTTAAATGAGATAAAAATATATAGGATTAAATGAAATTAAGAGTAAAGTAAAGTACTAGCAGGGAATTTGGCATATGATAGGCGCTCAAAAGCTGCTTGCTGCCTATGAGAAGAAGCATAGTAGTACAAGGGCTAAGTGCCTGTACTCTGAAACAGGCAGCCTGGGTTTGAACCCTGGCTCTGCCATTTACCAGTGTATACTTGACCAAGTCATTTGTCCCTCTGCACTGCCACTATAGAAGTATGTATAATGATAGTGCCTAGAGTTGGTTCTGGGCAAGATGGCCAAATAAAAGCAGCTCCAGTCTGCAGCTCCCAGCAAGACCAACGCAGAAGGCGGGTGTCTGCATTTCCAACTGAGGTACTCTGTTCATCTCACTGGAACTGGTTAGACAGTGGGTACAGCCCATGGAGGGCAAGAAGAAGCAGGATAGGGTGTCACCTCACCCAAGAAGTGCAAGGGGTCAGGGAACTCTCTCCCCTAGCCAAGGGAAGCCATGAGGAACTGTGCCATGAGGGATAGTGCTATCCAGCCAAGATATGATGCTTTTCCCACAGTTTTTGCAAACCTGCAGACCAGGAGATTCCCTCGGGTGATTACATCACCAGGACCCTGAGTTTCAAGCACAAAACTGGGTGGCCATTTGAGCAGATACCAAGCTAGCTGCAGGAGTTTTTTTCATACACTAGTGGTGCCTGGAACCTCAGCGAGACAGAACTATTCACTCCCCTGGAAAGGGGGCTGAAGCGAGGGAGCCACCCCCATGCAACCCAGCAAGCTAAGATCCACTGGCTTGAAATTTTCGCTGCCAGCACAGCAGTCTGAAGCCAATCTGGGACACTCAAGCTTCATGGGGGGAGGGGAGACCGCCATTACTTAGGCTTGACTAGGCAGTTTTCCCATCACAGTGTAAACAAAGCCATTGGGAAGTTCAGACTGGGCAGAGCACACCGCAGGTCAGCAAAGCCACTGTAGCCAGACTGCCTTTCTAGATTCCTCCTCTCTAGGCAGGGCATCTCTGAAAGGCAGCAGCCTCGGTCAGGGGCTTACAGATAAAACTCTCATATCCCTGGGACAGAGCACCTGGGGGAAGGGGCAGCTGTGGGCACAACTTCAGCAGACTTAAATGTTCATGCCTGCTGGCTTTGAAGAGAGCAGCAGATCTCCCATTACAGTGCTTGAGCTCTATTAAGGGACAGACTGCCTCCTTAAGTGGGTCCCTGACCCTTGTGCCTCCTGACTGGGAGACACCTCACACAGGAGAACACCGGCTGGCATCTGGTGGGTGCCCCTCCGGGACGAAGCTTCCAGAGGAAGGAGCAGGCAGCAATCTTTGCTATTCTGCAGCCTCCACTGGTGTTACCCAGGCAAACAGAGTCTGGATTGGACTTCCAGCAAACTCCAGCAGACCTGCAGCAGAGGGGCCTGACTGTTAGAAGGAAAACTAACAAACAGAAAACAATAACATCAACACAACAAAAAGGAGGCCCACGTAAATACCCCATCCAAAGGTACTCAGCATCAAAGATCAAAGGTAGATAAATCCACAAAGATGAGAAAAAAAACCAGCTCAAAAATGCTGAAAATTCCAAAACCAAGAATGCCTCTTCTCCACCAAAGGACCACAACTCCTCACCAGCAAGGAAACAAAACTGGATGGAGAATGAGTCTGACAAATTGACAGAAGTAGGCTTCAGAAGGTGGGTAATAACAAACTCCTCCAAGATAAAGGAACATATTCTAACCCAATGCAAGGAGGCCAAGAACCTTGATAAAAGGTTACAAGAACTGGTAACTGGAATAACCAGTTTAGATAAGAACATAAATGACCCGATGGAGCTGAAAACACAGCATGAGAACTTCATGAAGCATACACAAGTATCAATAGCTCAATTGATTAAGCAGAAGAAAGGAGATCAGAGACTGAAGATCAACTTAATGAAATAAAGCATGAAGACAAGATTAAAGAGAATGAAAAGGAACAAACAAAGCCTCCAAGAAATATGGGACTGTGTGAAAAGACCAAACCTATGTTTGATTGGTGTACCTGAAAGTGACGGGGAGAATGGAACCAAGTTGGAAAACACCCTTCAGGATATTATCCAGGAGAACTTCCCCAACCTAGTAAGACAGGCCAACATTCAAATTCAAGAAATACAGAGAACGCCACTAAGATACTCCTCAAGAAGAGCAACCACAATACACATAATCATCATATTCACCAAAGGTGAAACGAAGGAAAAAATGTTAAGGGCAGTCAGAGAGAAAGGTCGGGTTACCCACAAAGGGAAGGCTATCAGACTAACAGCAGATCTCTCCAGAAACCCTGCAAGCCAGAAGAGAGTAGGGGCCAATATTCAACACTTTTAAAGAAAAGAATTTTCAATCCAGAATTTCATATCCAGCCAAACTAAGCTTCATAAACAAAGGAGAAATAAAAGCCTTTACAGAAAAGCAAATGTTGAGGGATTTTTGTCACCAACAGGCCTGCCTTACAAGAGCTCCTGAAGGAAGCACTAAATATGGAAACGAAAAAATGGTACCAGCCACTGCAAAAATATACCAAAATATAAAGACCAAAGACACTATGAAGAAACTGCATCAACTAATGGGCAAAATAACCAGCTGGCATCACGATGACAGGACCAAATTCACACATAACAGTATTAATCTTAAATGTAAATGGGCTAAATGCCCCAAATTAAAAGACACAGACTGGCAAATTGGATACAGTCAAGACCCATTGGTGTGCTGTATTCAGGAGACCCATCTCACCATGCAAAGACACACATAGGATCAAAATAAAGGGATGGAGGAATATTTACCAAGCAAATAAAAAGCAAAAAAAAAAAAAAAAAAAGGGAGTTGCAATCCTAGTCTCTGAGAAAACAGATTTTAAACCAACAAAGATTTTTAAAAAATCAAAAAAAAAGAAGGACATTACATAATGGTAAAAGGATCAATGTAACAAAAAGAGCTAACCTAAATATATATGTACCCAATACAGGAGCACCTAGATTCATAAAGCAAGTTCTTAGAGACCTACAAAGAGACTTAGACTGTCACACAATAATGGTGGGAGACTTTAACACCCCACTGTCAATATTAGATCGAGACAAAAAATTAACAAGGATATTCAGGACTTGAACTCAGCTCTAGACCAAGCTGAGCTAACAGACATCTACAGAACTCTCCACCCCAAATCAACAGAATATACATTCTTCTCAGCACCACATCACACTTATTCTAAAACTGACCACATAATTGGAAGTAAAACATTACTCAGCAAATACAAAAGAACAGAAATCATAACAGTCTCTGAGACCACAGTGCAATCAAAGTAGAACTCAGGATTAAGAAACTCACTCAAAAACCACACAACTACATGGAAGCTCAACAACCTGCCTCTGAATGACGACTGGGTAAATAACAAAATGAAGGCAGAAATAAATAAGTTCTTTGAAACAATGAGAACGAAACCAATAAGAACAAAGACACAACACAAAGAATCTCTGGGACACAGCTAAAGCAGTGTCTAGATGGGGATTTATAGCACTAAATGCCCACAGGAGAAAGCGGGAAAGATCTAAAATCGACACAATTAAAAGAATTAGAAAAGAGAAAACAAATTCAAAAGCTAGCAGAAGACAAATACTTAAGGTCAGAGTCGAGCTGATGGAGATAGAGACATGAACAACTCTTCAAAAAATCTATGAATCCAGGAGCTGGTTTTTTGAAAAGATTAACAAAATAGACTGCTATCCAGACTAACAAAGAAGAAGAGAGAAGAATCAAATAGACACAATAAAAAACGATAAAGGGGATATCACCACTGATCCTACAGAAATACAAACTACCATCAGAGAATACCATAAACACCTCTACACAAATAAAGTAGAAAATCTAGAAGAATTGGATAAATTCCTGGACACACACACCCTCCCAAGACTAAACCAGGAAGAAGTTGAATCCCTGAATAGACTAGTAACAAGTTCTAAAATTGAGGCAGTAATTAACAGCCTACTAACCAAAAAGAAACCCAAGTTCAAACAGATTCGCAGCCGAATTCTACCAGAGGTAGAAAGAGGGGCTGGTACCGTTCCTTCTGAAACTATTCCAAACAACAGAAAAAGAATGACTCCTCCCTAACTCATTTTATGAGGCCAGCATCATCCCGATACCAAAACCTGGCAGAGACACAACAAAAAAAGAAAATTTGGGGCCAATATCCCTGATGAACATCAATGCAAAAATCCTCAATAAAATACTTGCAAACCAAATCCAGCAGCACATCAAAAAGCTTATCCACCACGATCAAGTCGGCTTCATCCCTGGGATGCAAACCTGGTTCAACATATGCAAATCAATAAATGTAATCCATAACATAAACAGAACCAATGACAAAAACCACATGATTGTCTCAATAGATGCAGAAAAGGGCATCAATAAAATTCAGCACCCCTTTCATGGGTGTTGCCCAAGCTAGCCCTCCACCCATTATCATGCTACTGCCAGACTCCAGATGTCTAAGGCACTCCTTGGCTCCCACAAACTCTCTTCTAGTGCCTCATCTTCCTCTGGTTGCCCCTCAACTCCCCACTTCCCCAGTTTCTCTCATTACCCCAACACTATCCACCCTCACCCTCAGGAAGATACTTCATGAGGTTTAGATAAGTCAATAATCAGAAATTTATAGCATTAAATTTTATAATAAGGGAGAATATTTAATTAATGAAGTATCTGATTTTAGAATTATAAAAGGCACAACAAAGATTATTAGCAGATTTCTCAGCAGAAACCTCACAAGCTGGGAGAACATGGAATGATATAGTCATAGTGCTGCAAGAGAAAAAACTGCTGGTCAAAAATACTATACTTACCAGAGTGATCCTTCAGAAGTGAAGGAGAAATAAAGTCCTTCCCATACAAGCACAAGTTGAGGGAATTCATCACCACTAGACTGGCAAAGATCTTAAGTAACCAATAACATTGTACCACAAGGAACTTAAAAAAAAAAAAAAAAGAAAAGGTAAATCAAACCCAAAATTAGTAAAAAGAAGGAAATAATGATCAGAGCATAAATAACTGAAAGATACTAAAAGAAATAGAAAAATCAGCAAAATGAGCAGTTGTGTTTTTGAAAAGATAAAGTGAACAAGCCTTTACGTAGACTAAAATAGAGGACTCAAATCAGATGAAAAAGGAAACAATATAGCTGGGTGCAGTAGCTGACACCTGTAATCCCAGTACTTTGGGAGGCTGAGGTGGGCAGATCCCCTGAGGTCAGGAGTTCAAGACCAGCCAGGCCAACATGGTGAAACTCTGTCTCTACAAAAAATCCAAAAATAAAATTAGTCAGGCATGATAGCAGGTCTCTGTAATCACAGCTACTTGGGAGACTGAGGCAGGAGAATTGCTAGAACTCAGAAGGCGAAGGTTGTGGTGAGCTGAGATTATGCCACTGTACCCTGGCCTGGGCAACAAGAGCGAAACTCCATCTCAAAAAAAAAAAAAAAAGAAACAATACAACTGATAACATAGAAATACAAAAAATCATGAGAGACTATTGTGAAAAATTATACTCCAACAAACTGGATAACCTAGAAAAAAATAGATGAATTTCTGAACACATACAACCTACCAAAATTGACTCATGAAAAATAGATAATTTTAACAGGCCATAATGAGTGAGAAAATTGCATCAGTAATAAAGTCTCCCATCAAAGAAAAGCCCAGGACCTGAAAACTGCTTCTTCTCAAACTATTCCAGAAAATTGAGAAAGAAGGAATACTTCGAAACTCGTTTAACAAAGCCAGCATTACCCCAATACCGGAATCAGACAAAGACACAACAACAAAAAAAACTACAGGCCAATATCACCGATGAATATAGATGCAAAAATCTTCAACAAAAAACTAGCAAAGAGAATTCATCAGCACTATTTCAAAGATGATTCACTGTGATCAAGTGGGATTCATCCCAGGAATGCAAGGATGATTTAACATATGTAAAGCAGTAAATGTAATACACTACATTAACAGAAAGCAGGGCAAAAAACATGATTATCTCAACAGATGCAGAAGAAGGATTTGACAAAATGCAACATCCTGTCATGATAAAAACTCTCAAGAAATTAGGGTATAGAAGGTCTGTATCTCAACACAATAAAGGCCATAATGACAAACCCATAGCTAACATCATACCAAACAGAGAAAAGCTGAAAACTTTTCCTTTAAGATACAGAAAAAGATAAGAATGTTTCTTGTCTAAAAAAATCTAAACAATCTGAAAAAGTTAATCTCACAGAGGTAGTGAATAAAACGGTGGTTACCAGAGACTGGGGAGAGTAGGAAGGAGAGTGGGAAGGGGAGCGGTTGGTCAATGGGTACAAGATTACATTTAGAAAGGAAAAGTAAGTTACAGTATCTTATTGCACAGCATGGTAACTGTAGTCAACAATAAGGTAAGGTATTGTATATCTCAAAATAGGTAGAAAAGAGGATTTTGCATGTTCCCACCACAAAGAAATGATAAATATTTGAGAGGATGGATATGCTAACAATGCTGATTTGATCATTACACAAGGTATGCATGTATCAAAACATCGCATTTGACCCACAATATGTATAATTGTTTCAATTAAAAATAAACATAACCAAAAAAAGCACACAGAATAAATAATTTATGTGGAAGCACTTTGTAGAATGCAGCAGAATGTATGAGGTAGTGATTATTATGTTAAGTGCAAGAACTGAAGTGAGAGTTAAATGTTGAGAACACATGGACACATAGAGGGGAGCAACACACACTGGGGCCTGTTGGAGGGTAAAGAGTAGGAGGAGAGAGAGGATCAGGAAAAATAGCTAATGGGTTCTAGGCTTAACACCTGGGTGACAAAACAATGTGTACAGCAAAACCCCATGACACAAATTTACCTATATAAAAAACTTGCACATGTACCCCTGGAATTTACAAGTTAAATTTTTAAAAACTGAGAGAATGTCAAGAAAGTGATGTTCTATCTTTGTAAGTTTGGGATGATGGAAATCCACAGAGATAGAATAAATAAGGTTTCAAGATCCCTACAATCCTTATAGAGAAGCTGAGTTTTGCTTTCTTGACCAATGTCTATGCCAACATATATGTCTGGAAGAAAGAACTGGGCAAATTGAAGCTTTCTACAAACTTGGCAGGACTTGGGGTGAGCAGAAAATTGATAGAAAAGTTGGCCAACTGTAGCTACTTTTGATCCACAATGCCATGGATGGTCTTTGTTGAAGGGAAGCTACAGGTTGGAGGCCATTCTATAAATAAGAGTACGACTTCCAGAAACCTGAGGGGCTGAGGAGTAACAGTGCGGTGTCTACAAAGTCAGCCTCAGCCACCTTCACCCAGGGAATATGAATGAATGTGACAAGTAGGTGGCCTGAGTGTTGGCAGAAATGACATGGCTACTTCCAGAAAGAAAACTACCTTAACCACCAAGAGTCACAGGGGAGTCCAGCTTTCAGAATTCTTCTCATGGCTCATTGCTGGGGCACAACTGACAGCACAAGCTAGCAGCTGCTAAAACCCATCTTTGTCTTCTTTGTCCCTGGAATCAACCTGCAAAACTGCCTTTCAGAGGGAGTACATTAAGTACTGATGTTCACAGGCCTTGCATGCTGAGATTCCAAGTCTTATTGCTTAGACAGTATGATTTTGGGAGCAATACCTTCCACATAGATAGAATTCATGGCTATCTAAATCCAGTACCACCCATAGATCTGAGCACCCAAAGGTCTGGTATGGGCTCCATGATTTAGAGGGCCCCACTCTAGTTCTCCAATGTCCAAGCCGCTCCCCACAGGGTAAACAGCCCTCTGGATCCTGTTTTAGAAACCTCAGATTCCTGCATTCCCTGTCTTCTTGCCTTCAGGGTCTGCATGGGCCTGTTCCCAGGCCCATTCTCCAGAGGACTGCACAATCAGTGTGTGCTGCCCTAGGCCTGAGGAGTGGCTAAGGGATGGATGTTTTCAGGGAGGAGAGAGTGGTAGAGCTTGGACATGCAGTTAGGGACGCCGTACTCATGTGTGAGAAGCCCCTCAAAGTGCTGAATGGAGCCAAGGGTGGGAAAGACAAGGATTGGCTTAGTGAGGGAATGGGGGGAAGAAGAATGGATAGATATCCACTGCTTATCCATTCATCAGTTGATGGATTTTTGGCTGTTTCCACCTTTGGCTATTATAATGTTACTATGAACACTTACGTACTGTTGCTTAGTGTTCCAGGGTCTCAATCATAGTTTATCTGTTGCTCTATTAGGGAAACATAAGTTTCTTTTGTCCTCATACTAACTAAAGTTTGCAATAGTAAATATGTCCTCTTGTGCACATTTGCAAAAAGTTTCTCTTGAGTAGCCACCTTTTAAAAATGAATGATAGCATTTTTTACTATGGTAAAATACATGTAACATTTTAAAGTGTATAATCCAGTGAAATTACATGCGCTCATAATGTTGTGCAATAATCACTATTTCAAGAATATTTTCGTCACCCCAAGGAAATCCTGTACCCATTATGAAGTTACTCCCTATCTCTCCCTCCCCCTGGTCCTGACAATCACTAATCTTTTTCTGTCTGCATAGATTTGCCTGTTTTGGTCATTTCACAGAAATGGAACCATATACCATGTAGTCTTTTGTGTCTGGCTTCTTTCACTTAGCATGTTTTCAAAGTTCATCCATGTTGTAGCATGTTACTTCTAATGTGGTATTAGTAGCTGTGGTGGACTGAATGTTTGTGTCCACCTGAAATTCATATGTTGAAATCCTAACCCTCAATGTGATGGTATTAGGAGGTGGGACCTTTGGGAGGTGATTAGATTTTGATGAATTTATGATGGGTGGAGCCTCTGTGATGAGATTGGCACCCTTATAAGGAAAGAAAGGGACACCAGAGCTTCCTCTCTATAAAGATACAACATGAAAGAGGCTGTCTGCAAATCAGAAAGAGAGCCCTCACCAGGAACTGAATGGCAGGCACCTTGATCTTGGACTTCCCAGCCTCCAGAACTATGGGAAATAAATGTCTGTTAAGACACCCAGACTATGGTATTTTGTTGGAGCAACCAGAACTCACTATGGCAGTAACTAATGAAGTATTTACACTCATTTCTTCTTTTCCTTCTCTCTTTTTTTCCAATTAATAAACTTTATTTTTTAGAGTAGTTTTAGGTTCATGGCAAAATTTATTAGAAAGTGCAGTGTTCCCACACACCTCCCTTCATTCCTTTGTGGCAGAATAACATTACATGGATATATTATATTTTGTCCATTTATCAGTTGATTGACATTTGGGCTGTTTCCACTTTGGGCTATTATGAATGATACTGGTATGGGCATTCATGTACAAGTTTTTGTGTAGACATATGTTTTTATTTTTATTGAATATATACCTAGGAACAGAATTGCTGGGTCATATGGTAATGCTATGTTTAACTTTTTGTGGAACAGCCCAACTGTTTTCCAAAGTGGTTGTACCATTTTACATTCCCATCAGCAGTGTATGAAAATTTCCATTTTTCTGCACCCTTGCTAACACCTGTTATTTTCTATTAAAAAATAACTGTAGCCATCCTAGTGTGTGTGAAGTATCTCATTGTAATTTTGATTTTCATTTCCCTAATTGCTAATGATTCCAAGCATCTTTTCATGTGCTTATTGGCTATTTATATATGCTTTTTTGAGAAAAATCTATTTATTTGTCCATTTTTTCTTTAATATTTTTATTCTTTGCAAATACTTTATAGCAATAAACATATAGAAGAAAGTTACCCGTCACCTTACTAACCCAATGCATAATAAATGTTTTTGTGTTTCCAAGTTTCTCATCTATGCACATACTTAAATTCTATTTTAAAATCATGATAAAGTACATGTAACATAAAACTTACCATTTTGACTGTTTTTAAGTGTACAGTTCAGGGGAATTAAGTACATTTACATTGTTGTACAACCATTACCATTATTCATCTCCAGAATTTTTTTCATCTTCCCAAACTGAAACTCTATCCATTAAAAACTGACTCCCCATTTCCCTCTCCCTGCAGCCCTTGACCATCACCATTCTACTTTGTGCCTCTATGAATTTGACTTCTCTAGATACCTCATATAAATGGAATGATACAATATTTGTTCTTTTGTGACTGGCTTATTTCACTTAGCATCATGTCTTCAAGGTTCATCCATGTTGGATCAGGTGTCAGATATTCCTTCATTTTTAAGGCCATAAAATATACCATATTTTATTAGCTAACAATAGTTCTATAATTCTACAAATTCTAGATTCTCTTGGGATTTTTTTGTGTAGACACATATATCATCTGTGGATACTGACAGCATTGTTTCTTCCTATCTTAATCTCCAAGCCACTCATGGCTCCAGATTTCCTGTTCTCCTTTTCCCCATATACAGATGGCAAAGTCAAATTCTGCTAACTAACCACAGCTTTGTTGCATCTGGAGCCTTCCCCACAAACCCAACAGCTGCTCTCCTCAGTGGGAGAATCCTGTTGTAGTTGTGCTGACATGGACAGAACCCTGCCTGGCCAGGCCCTCCCTAGGGAGAGCTAGCTTTCATCTTTGGCCCCCTCTCTGCTCTCTGCACCTCAAGTTCATGCCAAACCCTGTGGCTCACTGTTCCAGGGACATGTCCTGATTATTTCTACCTTTGCTCCTATGATCTCCCTGCTAGAATGACCCCCATTCCACCTCCACCAGCTGAAATCCCAATGTTTCCATGCGTTATCTTAAATAACAAATTCTCTCTAAAGGTTTATTCAAGTTTCCTCTTGCCTCCTTAAATCTGGATGTGATCTCTCAGAAAATGGCATAATGGAAAGGAATAGAATTAGAAAAAGATGAGCTCAAATTCAATTCTATTGTGGTTCTAACCCATAATAGCTCTGTGATCTGCCACGTTATGTGGCTCAGTTTCCTTATCTGTAGAATCAAACACTGATGCTTCCCCTAGAGGGTTTCCTTGAGGATGAATTGTATAACACAGTCAAGGGACCTGATACTAAGTAAGTATTCAGTAATTACTGGCTCTTTTCCTCCCAGTCTTCACACTAGCATAATCACTTGCACCTTCCTGAGGCACTTGCCCCACCCGGCTTTGCATTATGGACCCATGTGTCCTGGTGTGATCCTCATTCCAAGTGTGAGTGTTCTCTTTCTTCTGAAGGAAGAGAAAATAGGCCTCAGAGCCCGATGAAATTTGTTCTCATTATGGCAAACAGTTACCAGCTGTGTGACCTTAGTTTACTCATCTGGCAATGGGAACTTTCATGAGGTTTAAACTCGATAAAATATGTAAGAGATTTGCTTACTGCTTGGTACATAGTGTTTGGACTATACACATTTGTTTACCTGATTTGAAATAAATAAAATTCAATAACCTACTCCTTTCAGAGTCAAATCTGTACTTTTATGAACAGTACTAGACAAGGTGTCACATCATACACCCTTTTATCTGGGTCACTGCTGATGACCTCAGCAATGCAACATCTGTGGTGGAACTTGCCACATCTCCTAATTCCTGACATCTCTGGCAACTGTAGAAGGTTAAGCAGTCAGTAGAATGGTTGGCAAATTATCTTCCTTCCAATAAATCCTGCCAGTCACCTTCTGAATGTGCATGCTCCACACTGTGTGGAACACACTGCCAAAATTTCCTGGTTGTAGGTCTCTCCCCACAATCATGCTTCCTACAGACATTGCTAGACTTTTTTAAAAGAAGGGTGATTGGGGCCAGAGGCTGGGCCTTTGCTGTCAGGGTGAAATGGGCATTTGCTGTCAGGACATGGAAATATTTTGTCTTTCCTTGACAGCTATCATTTCCTGAATACCTTCCTCAAATCAAATCAAAGAAAAACACTCTGAAGGCTTCATATTTGTCTCCTAGAGATCGAGGCCCCCAGGCCGGAGACCTGGCTCATGTCTTTAAAAATTCTAAATGGAAAAAGGTGGTTGGAGGGCAGCAGAGTAGAGAGAGTGAAGGTCTTGGACATCCAGGACCTTCCTTGGGCCAAAACATGAACCAAAATTAGTCAGAATTTTAAAAAGTGGAGAAATCCACATTTACAGTAGGGGATTTTTATCATACCAATATCAGGAACTAATAGATTAAACAGTTTAAAATTAGTAAAAACTGAAATTTTGAATCACACAGTTTAAAGCTTTATCTAATACAGGATGACAATTTTTTTTCTGGGAAGGGCCAGATAGTAAATATTTTAGGTTTAGTGGGCTACATCTGGTCTCTGTTACAACCACTCAACTCTGCCATGGTAGCACAAAAGCAGCCACAGGCAACATGTAAATGAATGTATGAGGCCGCGTTCAAATAAACTTTACAAAAGCAGGCTGCAGGCTGGTTTTGGCCCCAAAGCAATAATTTTCTGACCCTCTGACCTAATGGGTAGAGAGAAAGTTTTGTACCCAACAAATAAAAAATGTACATATTAATCAAATACCCATGCACCACTTAAAAAATTGACCATGTAAGAGGAGCAAAGAAAGCTTCATCAAATTTCAGAGTCAATAGCCTATGACCATTTCTCTAATCTCAGTATAATTAAATTAGAAATAAAAAAGTAGAAAACTATACTTTGGTTTTTTTGTTTGTTTTGTTTTGTTTTTGAGACAGGGTCTCTCTCTGTTGCCCAGGCTGAAGTACAGTGGCACAATTATAGCTCACTGCAGCCTCGACCTCCCAGGTTCAAGCGATTTTCCCACCTCAGCCTCCTGACTAGCTGGGACTACAGGCATGTGCCACCAGGCCCGGCTATATTTTTGTATTCTTGTAGAGTTGGGGTTTTGCCATGTTGCCCAGGCTGGTCTCAAACTCCTGGATTCAAGGGATCTGCCCACCTCAGCCTGCCAAAATGCTGGGATTACAAGTGTGAGCCACCATGCGCAGCTAAAAATATACTCTGAAACATACCTCTAAACAGAGCTATCATACTATCTTATTTATTTGTTGTTGTATTTATTTTTAGTTGACAAATAATAATTGTGCATATCCATAGGGTACACAGTGATGTTTTGATACATGTATTGTGATCAGATCAGGGTAATTAGCATATCCATCATCTCAAACATGTATTATTTCTTTGTGTTGGGAATGCTCAGTATCCTCCTTCTAACTATTTGAAACTATATGTTATTGTCAACTGTAGTCATCCTACAGTGGTATAGAACACTAGCACTTACACAACATCAAGTGTAGTAGTAAAAGGTTTATGGAAATTTAAGTGCCTGTCAACAGAAGAATGGATAAAAAAGGAAAACTATGATATGTGTGTCATACGACAGATTACTATAGAGTAGATTAAAATAACTGATAGAAATTTTAAAAATGAGAAAAGCAAGTTACAGAATTTTAAATATATTATTTATATAATTCTTGGATACATGCAGATATTGTTTATGGATATTATGGAAGAGGATAATAAAAAAGGACTTTTCATATTGATCCAATTGTGTGTTTGTGTCCCAAGCTGAAAACATCTATATGTGCTAAAGTGGCATGACAAATCATCCTCTCCAAGTCTGTGGCTTCTCTTTATTTTTTTTTCTTTTTTGAGATCGAGTCTGGCTCTGTTGCTCAGGCTGGAGTGCAGAGGTGCGACCTCGGCTCACTGCAACCTCTGCCTCCTGGGTTTAAGCAATTCCCCTGCCTCACCTCCTAAGTAGCTGGGGTTATAGGCATGTACCACCACACCTGGCTAGTAGAGATGGGGTTTCACCATGTTGGCCAGGCTGGTCTCAATCTCCTGACCTCAGGTGATCCACCTGCCTCGGCCTCCCAAAGTGCTAGGATTACAGGCGTGAGCCCCACCACACCCAGCCGGTAATTTAAATTTATATCAGTGATTACTTAAAGTCTGTCTCTCTTACTACATGCTCCACAAGGCTAGGATCATCATCTTGTTTCAGCATTGCATCTCCAGTGCTTGACTTTTAGTAACTATGTAATAATATCTGTGAATGAATGAATGAGGAACTTCTAGGTGAAAAAGTAACAGGCAGAAACATAAGTGATAACAAATCTTGACAGGTTTGAGGAAGGCAAGCTGGTTACTAAGACTGTAGTGAATATAGGGAACTAGGGTTGATGTAACTGCAAAAAGCTTGTCAGAAACCACCCAATATGAAAGGTTGTATGGCCCTCTTATTTAGGATTTGAGATATACCCAGCTTATGCTGAAATTGGCTTTAGAGCAAATCATGTGACTCGTGATTTTGAAAATTAGTTTCTGAGGAAGTTTTGTTATGACATATTATATTTTAAATCTGCTTTTCTCTGTTATGTTGATTATATTCACTTACTAATTCTACAAATACAATTGAGCATCTAGTATGTACCAGTCAGACACTGGGGGTGACCCTCATTCATAGGAACATGATTCAATGTGGGTGACATTCTTAGGAACATGAAACAGGAAGTGATCCTGCCCTTAAAAGGGCCTACTCTCTAGTAAATGGCAATATAAGTAAGAAAGGAACTACTTGCCAAAAAATATTGTTCAATATGGCTGAAGCTTCTAGATCCAACTACCAGTTTTCAGGAAATGGAGAAGATGGAAGAACATAATACTGCACTATGGGGATTCCATCAGCAAAATGTAGACTCTGGGGAATTTATAGAATGAACAACTCCGTTTCTTCAACAAAAAAATTGCAAGGAAAAAAATTGATGGAGATGGAATCTGTAGAGTAAAAGAATCTCAGAGACATAGCAACCAACTGCAATGATGGGATTTATTTGGATTCCTGATTCAAACAAGCATAGTGCTAAAAAACATGATATTTATGAGATGTTTAGGAATGTGAACTTTGACAGGATATATAATGATTAAGAAATTATTCCTGCTGGGCGCAGTGGCTCACGCCTGTAATCCCAGCGCTTTGGGAGGCCGAGGCAGGCAGATCACAAGGTCAGGAGTTCGAGACAAGCCTGGCCAATATGGTGAAACCCCTTCTCTTCTGAAAATACAAAAATTAGCTGGTCATGGTGGCGGGCACCTGTAGTCCCAGCTACTCGGGAGGCTGAGGCAGGAGAATCACTTGAACCCAGGGGGCAGAGGTTGAAGTGAGCCGAGATCGTGCCACTGCACTCCAGTCTGGTGACAGAGTGAGACTGTCTCAAAAAAAAAAAAAAACAGAAATTATTCCTAATTTTTTAGTTGTGATAATTATGTTAAAGAGTCCTTCTCTTTTTAAGATACATAATGATACGTACACATGAAATAATGTGATGAAATGGTTTGATATTTGGGATTTGCTTTAAAATAATACGGTGGGGAGGGATATGGATGGGCATCAAAATGAAGCGAGATTGGCCATGAATTCGTAATTGTTGAATCTGAGTGATGGGTACATAGGAATTCATTACATTATTGTGTTTACATCTTTAGATGTCAGAGCCTTTTCATGATAAAAAAAAATTACAAAAAGACAAATTACAATATACCCTTTGAGTTCAGTAAGACTAGGGTATTATTGAAATACACAGAATGTTCATGTGACTTAGATCAGAAGGGACAGAAGATTTCCTGGAAGAGAAGTGTCTGAAGCTCTTCATGCCCAGTTCTCATGGACAACAGGTTTCTTCCTCCAGGGCTGGGAGACAGTTACAGTCTCATTCTCAGAGATAGTTGCAACCTTCTCCACAGCCCGTGGCCACGTGTAGCCCTAGCAGGCTTGGTGCTCTGTCTCTGGCTCACTTTTCTCCTAATGCCACCCTTTAGACTCAAGATTACAGTGTCAGGCCAAGGTATATTCGCCTCTTTGGCTTTGAGGCAGAGCAGACACACAGCAGCAGCCTCTTGGTTGGAAATAGATAGACTGGCTTTGGGTTTTAAAAATTTATTTTATTTTTTTAGAGAGAGTGCCTCATTGTGTTGCCTAGGCTGGATTCAAACCCAGGGTCAAAGCATCTTTCTGCCTCAGCTCCCCTAGTAGCTTTGCACGCATACGTACGTGTGTGTGTGTGTGTGTTTAAACAAGGAGATCCATAAGCCACCACTGTTAGCTATACTAAACCTACAGAAACCAGACTCAAAGATGAACCTCAGAGATTATCCAGAACAACTCTCTAATTTTTAAGGGTGGGATAATTGACACCTGGACGCTTATAACACTTTGCCCAAGTGTCCTTACTTTCCTAGCAGTGGGACTTGGACAGATTGCAAGGGATTTGCTTTGTGTTGTTTCTCTCTCTGTTACATTTCTCTCTATGCCTCCCTCTCCAAAAAAACAGCTGCCTGATTTCATAATATGCATATTCTCATGTGAAAGGCTCTGAGAATAATTGTCATTCTATGTAACAGAACATTTCTTAAATTCGAGTACCCTCCCACGCCCACATGTTTGTTGAATATCTATTGTCCTTGAGAATTTGTGCTCTACAGAGAACAGTTTGGGGGCTCCTAGTCTACACTTTGTTAGTCTCTCATTCCTCCATTTATCTATCCCTGATCTCCATTGCTGTGATAAGCCAAGAAGGAGTTGTAGCAGTTGGCAGTCGGGCCCCTTCCCCCAACAAGGAGCTCTTCTTTTATCTATGTTTCCCGTCTGCTCTTCCCTGCAGCAGAAGCTTTTCAGTGTGGATGTTTCTCAACTGGAATGGGAGCACATGGCTTGGGTAAATGTAATTAGTGTATTCCTAGGGAAATACAATGAGCTATGCAGAATCCAAGTGCTTTGCATGCTTAGAGCAACGTCATAAAATATGTGCTCTAGTACTTTTCTCCTTATTGAAGAAAAAAAGCAGATGGGGATCATGGTAATTAAAATGTAGGATCAGTAAAAAAAAAAATAGGGATAAACACACACACTTTCTGGTTTTGTGTTCCTTCAGTCCCAAGCATTTGAAACTCCTTTCATAGGCATGAATAGCTATAAAGAAATCTGCTGATCAGAGGATCCAAATAAGAAAAACTACACGAGAGCCCCATAGTTATAATCCCTACCAAGGACCTCAGGGAGGGAGGCAGCAGGAAGATGGCACTATTTGCACTGTCTGGGAGAGAGCAGGTACTGACCTGGGCCAGGGTCCTTGTGTGGGCTGCAGTGTCTCCCAAAACGCCAGCTCCCCAGATGGAAGACAACCTATAAGGGGCACATCTGAGAGCTTTGTGACCTTGGCAAGTCATCTTAACTCCTTGGATTTAGATTTCTCCTTATAAACTTGAAATAAAGAATTTTTTTTTTTTTTTTTTTTTTTTTTTTTTTTTTTTTTTGAGACGGAGTCTCGCTGTGTCGCCCAGGCTGGAGTGCAGTGGCGCGATCTCGGCTCACTGCAAGCTCCGCCTCCCGGGTTCACGCCATTCTCCCGCCTCAGCCTCCGAGTAGCTGGGACTACAGGCGCCCGCCACCACGCCCGGCTAGTTTTTTGTATTTTTAGTAGAGACGGGGGTTTCACCATGTTAGCCAGGATGATCTCGATCTCCTGACCTCGTGATCCACCCGCCTCGGCCTCCCAAAGTGCTGGGATTACAGGCTTGAGCCACCGCGCCCGGCCTAAATAAAGAATTTTAAAGATACTTTGTGGTTCTAACTTTTCTTGAATTGAGAAGGACATTGGAGACATACTCGTAAAAACTAAATTTTATGTGTTGTGTCATATGGTTTTGTTTTGTGTCCCCATGCAGATCTCATCTTGAATTAT
Organism: Theropithecus gelada; assembly: GCF_003255815.1. Lineage (NCBI taxonomy): Eukaryota > Metazoa > Chordata > Mammalia > Primates > Cercopithecidae > Theropithecus > Theropithecus gelada. Next base: position 75,446,790 of record NC_037682.1, on the reverse strand, counting down.
AATCCCCAGGTGTTGACAGAGGGATCAAGTGCAAGGCTATTGGATCATGGGGGCAGTTTCCCCCATGCTGTTCTTGTGATGTGAGTTCTCACAAGATCTGATGGTTTTATAAGTGGTTGACAGTTCCTCCTTCACACACTCTCTCTCCCCTGCTGCCTTGTGAAAAGGGTGCCTGCTTCCCCTTTGTCATGATTGTAAGTTTCCTGAGGCCTCCCCAGGCATGTGGAACTGTGAGTCAATTAAACCTCTTTCCTTTATAAATTACCCAGTCTCAGGGAAGTTCTTTATAGCAGTGTGAAAATGGACTAATACGGTATGTTATCTCATTATTTTCTCCCATAGCAACTTGGGATGATAAGGGCCCATCATCCACAATTTCCTGATGAGGACAGGAAGGTTCATAGTCCTTAGCTGATTAGGATTAGGCAGCTATTAAGTGATCAAGTCTGAATTTGAACCCAGGTCTGTCTGAGTCACTAAATTATACTTTTTTCACTTCAGGAAATAATGTTTCCCTGTGTCTTGAAAATTAGGAAAATGGAAATGCCAGTGAATTTATTAAGCATCTACAGTTGCCAGCCCCGGTGCTAGGAGGTGGAAATATAGTGGGAGCCGTGATGTAGCTAACAGCCTTGAGAGGCTTGAAGGTGTGATTGTTAAGGTTCTTCCTTGTGGCTAAAGAAGAAATACAAAAATACACTTTGATCTACCTTAAACTTATGCAGCCCTCTACAATTTCCAGGTTCTTCAGGTTCATTTTCTTATTGTGATCTTCACAATAAGTGAGAGAGGAAATAGTATAGACAGTATTAAACCATTTTCCAGATAAGAAAACTGAGGCTTAGAAAAGTCGTAGCATGGCCAGGCGTGGTGGCTCATACCTATAATCCCAGCACTTTGGGAGGCCTAGGTGGGTGGATCACCTGAGGCTGGGAGTTCAAGACCAGCCTGACCAACATGGTGAAACCCCTTCTGTACTAAAAATACAAAAATTAGTCGGGCATGGTGTTGTGTGCCTGTAATCCCAGCTACTCAGGAGACTGAGGCAGGAGAATTGCTTGAACCCAGGAGGAGGAGGTTACAGTGAGCTGAGATCGTGCCATTGCACTCCAGCCTGGGCAACAAGTGAGACTCCATCTCAAAAAAAAAAAAAAAAAAGAAGTAGCAGAACATGAGCCTTCCTAGGCCACATCAAGTGCTCTTCTATTATACAAGGCAGCCTTTTGCATTCAGTAGGAAATCATAATTACTGTTGAATTCAGCCAGTTGTTTTTTTGTTTGTTTAGCTGTTGTTTTATGTGGTGTCAAGTAGCTTTGGTGGCAGTTTTCATTTTTCTTTGGCCTTTATAGGCATAGAAACATCTGCCTGAAATGTCCCTGGGCAGAGGCCCACTCTGTCTGTCTGCAGGCTTCTGAGCTGGTGCCTCACAACCCAGGCAGTAGTAATGGCCCCAACTGTCACTGCCTCTTAGCAAGGCCACATTGTTTTGAATAAGACCTACCTCTAGCCCAGTTCAGCCTGCATCCACACACATGGTGTCCAAAATGGTCCCAGCTAGGGCTATAATTTCTGGATCCCTCATTCAACCCACCACTCTTTTCCAGGGCTGGGCACCATGCTTGAGGAGAGGCACACATAAGTGGAAATGAATTAGGATGTATCCCAGAGTCCGTGCTGGCTGAGAAGCAACTGAGGGGACTACAGAGGTTTTGACAAGGAAACACATAGACGGATGAGGGAGGAGGCTGTGAAAATAAATATTGATTTAGTATTATGTGTCAGGCATTGTACTAGGGTCTGGAAATAGAGCAACATTCTTGCCCTCATGGAGCATATGCTAAGTAATAGAAATAATAACTTATGTTTTTCTGAGAGCTTATCTCAGCCAGACATTGATCTGAGAGCCTCATATAAATGATCACATTTAATCTCCCCAAATCCCCTATGAAGTAGCTATTATTATCATGCTCATTTTGGAGGTAACAAAACTGAGGCACAGAGGTAAAGAACTTGATCCAGATCTTCTTTTTTCAGAGACAGTGTTTCTCTCTGTTACCCAGGCTGGAATGCAGGGGCATGCTCATAGCTCACTGCAGCCTCAAACTCCTGGGTTCAAGTGATCCTCCCACCTCTGCCTCCTGAATAGCTAGGACTGCAGATGCACATACCACCATGGTCCACTAGTTTTTTTGTCTTGACCAGGCTGATCTGAAACCCCAGGGCTCAAACGATCCTGCTGCCTCAGCCTCCCGAAGTGCTGGGATTACAGGCATGAGCTCCCACACCTGGCCATGCTCCACATAAAATCAGCACAAGGCAGCTGAAGGCTGACCCTGTGCTTTCAGGCCGCAACATCTGTGTGCTGAGCCACCACCAAGCACACTGCATTTCTAGAGTCTAAGGAAGCAGCGATAGTGTGTAAAATCCTTGCACACACAGTCTGATCCTCAAAACAGGTCTGCAAGGTATGTTTTAATGCCACCATTTTATAAGTGATAAATCTGTGGCTTGGAGAGATGAAGGGATTTGCCCAGCAGGTTAGTGTCCCACAGCCTGACCTGGAGCCCACCACAGGACCCAGACAGCGGGATCTCCTTTGTGCTGTAGTTTAAACGCTCCCTGCAGTGATGACAAACTGCTTTAATAACTCTAAAACAGCATTAAGGCAAAGAAAGTGGTTTTTCCTATTGTTTTCTATAGTTACCTTTCAGGAATGAGGGCTGCCTGTATCTCAGAGATGGCATCCAGGATGTTTTGTGATCAGGTCATCTTGGGGAACAAGGTGCTCTTTCTTTCTTTCTTTTTTATTGAGACGGAGTCTCACTCTTCTCACCCAGGCTGGAATGCAGTGGTGCGATCTCGGCTCACTGCAACCTGTGCTTCCTGGGGTTCAAGCAATTCTCCTGCCTCAGCCTCCTCAGTAGCTGGGATTACATGCATGTGCCACCATGCCCAGGTAATTTTTGAATTTTTAGTGGAGACAGGGTTTCACCATGTTGGCCAGGCTGGTCTCGAATTCCTGACCTCAGGTGATCTGCCCACCTTGGCCTCCCAAAGTGCTGGGATTACAGGCATGTGCCACCATGGCTGGCCTTCTTTCATTTCTTTATTTGCAATTTTATACTTGTGAATTATGTGCTGTGGAGAACTCAGCAGTGAAATTTCTGGAGGCATCAAGAACCATCTCAGCATTTCTGGTCAGGGGCACTCATGGATGCCTTTCCTTCTGTGTGCCCTGTGGAGTGCGTGAATCTCAGAGACAACACATTTTTCTTCTCAGTTACCCACATGACTTAGGGCAGGTTGCCCTACCTTGAAAACAACATTGGCTTTGACCAATCATATCCTTTTTTCTCACTCCACATTTTGGTAATTAGCCCTGAACATTATGGGGTGGTGGTGGCGGGGTACAGATTTTGTAGCTTTTAGAGCTAGAGAAGGTAAGAGGCCATTTGGACCAATTCCCTTGCTTTACAAGACAAGGAAACTGGGGAAACTGAGGAATTGGAGGGGGCTTGACTTGCTTATCTAGCAAGCAGTGGCTTTTTCTGCTATCTACACTTCTTAGCTCTCTTAGTCCAACTCCTTCTTTTAAGAGATAACTAAACAGATGTTAAAATGCGTGTGACTTGGTCAAGGCCAACAAGTGGATGGTACAAATGAACTAGAAGCCAGGCCTTCTAGCTCCCTCTGTCAGCAGTAAAAGGCAAATGGAGCAGGTAGTTTATCTGGAGGTGATCCCAAGAAGCACAAGTGAGGGAGTAGGGAGAGTGGTGGAGAAGGGAGAATGCCCCAAAGGTGCTTTAGTGAGGAGGCTTCACAGGGACAACTGGGGCTCAGCCCCAAGGGCACCACAGAACTATGTTAAATTGCCTCATTGGAGTCGCCATCCCACCCAAACTGCATGAGCAGATATTTGTCCCAATAATAGGAAAACCATGTCCATAATCAGTGATTTGGCCAGAAATAACTCATTTCCTCATCTGGAGTTGGAGAAACTGGAGTATTTTTCCAGACTCTTGTTCCTCATTGGTTGAAGATGATTATTCCTGGCTGGTGTTTCTGGGCTGTCCTGTATGAGTGGAGCAAGCTTGGTGTCCTGGAGAAAGCCTGCAGGTGGAGAAGTAGAGAGGTGCAGATAGAAAGCTGAAGTGTTCTGTAAACTATGTATTGAAGCTGCTTGTGGACTCAAAAGTGGCCCAAGGGTATGTGGGCTGGAGTCTTGTAGTGTCTGTTACGGAATGTGATTCAGATTGGAGCCAGGAGATAGTAGAAGCCTGCCCTTTCTGTGATGCACAGTACCAAATGCTTAGCATGAGTCAATTATCTTGGGGAAACAGATGAAGGGACTAAAGCATGCATCTGAGGTGATGAGGGGCAAAACAGAGAAAGTTGCACAGACCCAAGAGCTGGATCATGAGAGCAAAAGCCTCAGGAATTGCCCAATCCTGAGCAGACCCTCATGTACTTCCATAGGGTAGGTGACTAGGTCTCTAAGGGGTAACTCAGTACACACACAGTCCTTCTGTGCCCACTCCAGGCATTGGAATGAGATGTGTTGGAATAGGCGAGGTTTTCTCCCACCAGAATAAGGACTCTAGATGCAGTCTCCTGACCCAGGCCTGGCAGCAACTCCCCTCTCCTCTGCCCAGATTCCACCTGCTCTTTGAGGTCTGTGAGCAGTTCCAGGTTTGGGCAAGCTCACTCACCATTTCCAGGTGTCAGCGGGGCACTTGAGGCTGCAGGAACTTTCCAGCTGAGATGACCCCTCATGTCAAATGATTTTTTGCCACACTGAAAAAGAGGTATTCAAAGTGAAGTGCATTAGGAAGGAGGCAATGAGAGAGCTATTTCTGACCAAAGCACTGATTATGGACGTGGTTTTCCCATTACTGGGACAAATATCTGTTCATGTCGTTTCGGTGTGATGGTGAGAGAATAAACTTGATTCTCTCGTTTTCTTTTTTTTTTTTTTAAATTGAAGTCAAGGAAAGGCTGCTAAGAGCCCAGAGAAGGAAGCTGGACAGAGGAACTCAGTCTCTTTGGGTTCATTGTGTCCCTCAGCTACCAGGGCCAAAAACAGTGGCTGACACAACTGGGCTGGTGGATTCTTGGCCTCTTTGCTCTTGGCACAGTGGATAGGAAGATAGATGCCATGCCACCAGCTCTCCTAGTGTTTTATCATCATTTCCTTCTCTGTCAGTGTCAGTATCCAACCAACTGAACTACTATCCAGAGAAGCAGAGAGAGGCTCTGTACGCTAAACAAGACACTGTGTTGGACTGGGAGGCAGGGGACCTGCCTCTAACTGGCTCTCTGGGCCTCGGGGTCCTCATCCCCAAAGCCAGGGAGAAAGATGAGAGGGTATATGTCTCCTCTTCCACATCAGAAGGTAATGCTTTCTCATTTTACTTTTATTTTTTCCCTGGGAAGGAAATCTGAGATTGAAGTTCTACTGTGAGCTAAGGTTTTGTTACTTACTCTGGCAGTTACTTTGCCCTCTCTGAGGTTGTTTTCTCATCTGTAAAGTGAGGATAATAAATAAAGCCTGCTGTTTCTAGCTCAGGAGGGTTTTGAGGGAAAATCAAGTGAGATGATGATTATAAAAATGCTCTATAAACTATATAATGTTTCATTAATTCATCCATCCATTCATTCATATGATTAATGAGCATCTATGCATGTGTTGGTTCCTGAGAACCAATCAGCACATGTATAGATGCAGTCCCTGGCCTTGAGGGGGTCTCCGTTTTATGTAAACATAGACAAAAAGCACATAGATTACTGTGGCTTATACTAAAATAGCTATGAGAGCACAGAAGACCTGGCAGCTCTCAGAGGCAAGCTGACACACACCCCAATAGGAGAGTAACACACATATCCAATCTACAGCCATTTACAGAATTCGTGCTCAGTATGTGTGTATCTGTCTCCTGGTTGAGGCCTGCACTTCCCTGGCTCTTAATGTCACTACTTTTTTCCCCAATTCTCTCCTGTTTCTTGATATGTCTGTTTTTGGCAAGCCCTCCTTCCCAGGCCACAGGGACAGAGCAGGTGTGCTGTTCTTTCTTGGACAAACATCCCATAGAGGGAGTGGGGCCAACTTTCCAGGTAGTACAGGCTGTTCTTATGTGCACACAGCCTCAGGGACAAGTCGGCCAAGCCTAGCATGCTTTTTTGCATATACATTGTTTATGAAGTCATAGCATGCCATGGAATAAAAGACCAGAAATCCTAACATTTCCCCTCTCCTCATGAAGTGCAAAACTCCCTTATATCTACTAAGTATATAAGGAGCTGCGCACTGGCCCAGCGTCATGGCCACCAGCACGTTTTTCCACATGGCAGGAAGCAAGCCTGCAGGAGATCAGAGAAACTGTGTCTTTAAGAACCTTTGAGCTTGTGGGAAAGGGCATATCAGTAGTGACCAATGGTGAGACTGCCCACTGATGACTAGTCTGAGGGGTGATCACTGCCCAGAAGAGAGACGCCGTCTAAGAAGCATTTCTTTCTCATCCTGTTCATTTCTGGAAGTGTTGCTATATCTCTTCTACTCATCTTTTCCCCACAAAGACCCCAGAAGTATTTCTGTGCCTTTTGTTTTTGTACTAGAAATTCTCCTAACAAACCTTCATGTTACTGCCTAACCAGGTAAACTGGGGCTCTCTCTCGTCTGCAAATGTTCTGACTGATACCTGTGGGAGGTGAAGTTCTTGCAGCTAAGAGGCAACTCTGTTTGCATGTAGACTTTCACTCCCATTAATTGAGTTATTTTTGCACATTCTTATTGCTTACTAAGAATTAGGTCTATTGAATCCTAAACTGTTTATTCCAATTGTAGTTACTGTTGTCATGTAATTCAATATAATATTAGGTGAACTGATGAAATACAAAATAAAGCTTATTTTCACAAAAACTAAGTAGCATTTTTAAAACCTTCAATAAAAATGAGGAGTTTATAAAAATTGATATCAAAGGTATAGGTGAAACAACTGGACATGATATAATAAAATTTGGACCCGTTACTTTTGTCACATCCCATTGGCCAGAGCTTGTCTCCATGGCCATGTTTAGTTGCTTGCAGGCTGGAAAATGCCTAGGAGGCCTCATGCCCAGCTCAAATCTGGGTTTCCATGACTTCAAGAAAGACTGGGAGAAGAGATACTGGGGACATGTAGCACTCTATATAAAAGCACTTTTTTCTACGATTTCACTGATTTGACCAAAAATTTTTGACTAATGGATTATTGGCCAAGACATCCTCAGATAAGAGGATTCTTACTGTATAGCTACTTTCCCTGCACCCTCACCATACTCTTCTCTAGTTTAAGTCCTATTCAGCCTTTGTTCATTCATTGGCGTTTTAATCACTCATTTATTTACTCCACAGATATTTATTGTTGTACGAGGCACTGGACACTGAGGAAACAGGAACAGGCAAGAAAGACAGGTCTGAGGTATTTTGTTAGAGCAATACAAAAGGACTAAGATGTCATCTATAAAATAAGAGGCTTAGATTTAATAACTGCCATGCTTGTCACTATACCATAATTCAAAATGCTTATGCTCCTATTACCAGCTTCCTAGGGCAGAAGTTGCTGGGTTTTGAGTCATGAGACTTTGCAGCCATGGTCATTGCTAAAGACTGGATGTAAGAGAGGCTAGTAGCTTCAGATTTGGTCTGGTCTGAGATCTGTGCTTTAGGGGAAGAAGGGCCTGGGTAACTATACCAATCAAATCCTTTCTGTCAAGGAATTTGAAGGCACTCAGTGAGACACTGAGTGAGAGGACAGAGAAGCTCAGAGTTAGGCAGAGAAGCCAGTGACAGAGCCATGTGACTGATACAGAAGTGAAGGAACGAGGAGTTGCTGGGAGAAATAAAAACCAAGGAATAAGGGGTGCTGTTGGACCATTAGAAGAGTTGTGGTACCCAGAGTGACCATGGCTGCAATGGGTCCCTCTGCTTCCTTATTTCCCACATGGCAGTTTAGGTAATGTATGAGCTCTTGGCAATTTATTTAATGAACATCTTCATAGTGCCAGGCACAATTCTAGGCATTTTATAATTCTTATATAGGTACTATCTTTTATTTTATTTTACTTTATTTTATTATTACTTTAAGTTCTAGGGTACATGTGCACAACATGCAGGTTTGTTATATATGTACACATGTGCCATGTTAGTGTGCTGCACCTGTTAACTCGTCATTTACATTAGGTATATCTCCTAATGCTATCCCTCCCCCTACCCCACCCCACAACAGACCCCAGTGTGTGATGTTCCCCACCCTGTGTCCAAGTGTTCTCATTGTTCAATTCCCACCTATGAGTGAGAATATGTGGTGTCTGGTTTTCTGTCCTTGTGATAGTTTGCTCACAGTGATGGTTTCCAGCTTCATCCATGTCCCTACAAAGGACATGAACTCATCCTTTTTTATAGCTGCATAGTATTCCATGGTGTATATGTGACACCTTTTCTTAATCCAGTCTATTATAAATGGACATTTGGGTTGATTCCAAGTCTTTGCTATTGTGAATAGTGCCTCAATAAACATATGTGTGCATGTGTCTTTATAGAAGCATGATTTATAGTCTTTTGGGTATATACCCAGTAATGGGATGGCTGGGTCAAATGGTATTTCTAGTTCTAGATCCTTGAGGAATCGCCACACTGTCTTCCACAATGGTTGAACTAGTTTACAGTCCCACCAACAGTGTAAAAGTGTTCCTATTTCTCCACATCCTCTCCAGCACCTGTTATTTCCCGACTTTTTAATGATTGCCATTCTAACTGGTGAGAGATGGTATCTTATTGTGGTTTTGAATTGCATTTCCCTGATGGCCAGTGATGATGAGCATTTTTTCATGTGTCTGTTGTCTGCATAAATGTCTTCTTTTGAGAAGTGTCTGTTCATATACTTCACCCATGTTCTGATGGGGTAGTTTGATTTTTTCTTCTAAATATGTTTGAGTTTTTTGTAGGTTCTGGATATTGGCCCTTTGTCAGATGGATAGATTATAAAACTTTTCTCCCATTCTATAGGTTGCCTGTTCATTCTGATGGTAGTTTCTTTTGCTGTGCAGAAGCTCTTTAGTTTAATTAGATCCCATTTGTCCATTTTGGCTTTTGTTGCCATTGCTTTTGGTGTTTCAGTCATGAAGTCCTTGCCCACGCCTATGTCCTGAATAGTATTGCCTAGGTTTTCTTCTAGGGTTTTTATGGTTTTAGGTCTAACATTTAAGTCTTTCCTCCATCTTGAATTAATTTTTGTATAAGGTGTAAGGAAGGGATCCAGTTTCAGCTTCCTACATATGGCTAGCCAGCACCATTTATTAAATAGGGAATCCTTTCCCCATTTCTTGTTTTTGTCAGGTTTATCAAAGATCAGATGGTTGTAGATGTGTGGTATTTCTGAGGGCTCTGTTCTGTTCCATTGGTCTATATGTCTGTTTTGGTACCAGTACCATGCTGTTTTGGTTATTGTAGCCTTGTAGTATAGTTTGAAGTCAGCTAGCATGATGCCTCCAGCTTTGTTCTTTTTGCTTAGGATTGTCTTGGCAATGTGGGCTCTTTTCTGGTTCCATATGAATTTTAAAGCAGTTTTTTCCAATTCTGTGAAGAAAGTCATTGGTAGCTTGATGGGGATGGCATTGAATCTATTAATTACTTTGGGCAGTATGGCCATTTTCATGATATTGATTCTTCCTAGCCATGAACATGGAATGTTCTTCCATTTCTTTGTGTCCTCTTTCATTTCATTGAGCAGTGGTTTGTAGTTCTCCTTGAAGAGGTCCTTCACATCCCTTTAAGTTGGATTCCTAGGTATTTTATTCTTTTTGAAACAATTGTGAATGGGAGTTCACTGATTATTTGGCTCTCTGTTTGTCTATCATTGGTGTATAGGAATGTTTGTGATTTTTGCACATTGATTTTGTATCCTGAGACTTTGCTGAAGTTGCTTATCAGCTTAAGGAGATTTTGGGCTGAGATAATGGGGTTTTCTAAATATACAATCATGTCATCTGCAAACAGGGACAATTTGACTTCCTCTTTTCCTAACTGATTACCCTTTATTTCTGGCCTGATTGCCCTGGCCAGAACTTCCAACACTATGTTGAATAGGAGTGGTGAGAGAGGGCATCCCTGTCTTGTGCCAGTTTTCAAAGGGAATGCTTCCAGTTTTTGCCCATTCAGTATGATATTGGCTATGGGTTTGTCATAAATAGCTCTCATTATTTTGAGATATGTCCCATCAATTCCTAGTTTATTGCAAGTTTTTAGAATGAAGCCAGTTGAATTTTGTTGAAGGCCTTTTCTGCATCTATTGAGATAATCATGTGGTTTTGTCTTTGGTTCTGTTTATATGATGGATTATGTTTACTGATTTGTGTATGTTGAACCAGCCTTGCATCCCAGGGATGAAACTGACTTGATCATGGTGGATAAGCTTTTTGATGCGCTGCTGGATTCGGTTTGCCAGTATTTTATTGAGGATTTTTGCATTGATGTTCATCAGGGATATTGGTCTAAAATTCTCTTTTTTGTTGTTGTATCTCTGCCAGGCTTTGGTATCAGGATGATGTTGGCCTCATAAAATGAGTTAGGGAGGACTCCCTCTTCTTCTATTGATTGGAATAGTTTCAGAAGGAATGGTCCCAGCTCCTCCTTATACCTCTGGTAGAATTCGGCTGGCTGTGAATCCATCTGGTCCTGGACTTTTTTTGGTTGGTAGGCTATTAATTGTTGCCTCAATTTCAGAGCCTCCTATGGGTCTATTCAGGGATTCAACTTCTTCCTGGTTTAGACTTGGGAGGGTGTATGTGTCCAGGAATTTATCCATTTCTCCTAGATTTTCTATTTTATTTGTGTAGAGGTGTTTACAGTATTCTCTGATGGTAGTTTGTATTTCTGTGGGGTCGGTGGTGATATCCCCTTTATCATTTTTTATTGCGTCTATTTGATTCTTCTCTCTTTTCTTCTTTATTAGTCTTGCTAGTGGTCTATCAATTTTGTTGATCTTTTCAAAAAGCCAGCTCCTAGATTCATTGATTTTTTGAAGTGTTTTTTGTGTCTCTATCTCTTTCAGTTCTGCTCTGATCTCAGTTATTTCTTGCCTTCTGCTAGCTTTTGAATGTATTTGCTCTTGTTTCTCTAGTTCTTTTAATTGTGATGTTAGGGTGTCAATTTTAGATCTTTCCTGCTTTCTCTTGTGGGCATTTAGTGCTATAAATTTTGTCTATACATTGCTTTAAATGTGTCCCAGAGATTCTGGTATGTTGTGTCTTTGTTCTCATTGGTTTCAAAGAACATCTTTATTTCTACCTTCATTTCGTTGTGTACCTTGTAGTCATTCTAGGAGCAGGTTGTTCAGTTTCCATGTACTTTAGCAGTTGTGAGTGAGTTTCTTAATCCTGAGTTCTAGTTTGATTGCACTGTGGTCTGAGAGACAGTTTGTTATAATATCTATTCTTTTACATTTGCTGAAGAATGCTTTACTTCCAACTATGTGGTTAACTTTCGAGTAAGTGTGATGTGGTGCTGAGAATGTGTATTCTGTTGATTTGCGGTGGAGAGTTCTATAGATGTCTATTAGGTCCACTTGGTACAGAGCTGAGTTCAATTCCTGGATATCCTTGTTAACTTTCTGTCTCGTTGATCTGTCTAATGTTGACAGTGGGGTGTTAAAGTCTCCCATTACTATTGTGTGGGAATGTAAGTCTCTTTGTAGGTCTCTAAGGGCTTTATGAATCTGAGTGCTCCTGTATTGAGTGCATATATATTTAGGATAGTTAGTTGCTCTTGTTGAATTGATCCGTTTACCATTATATAATGGCCTTCTTTGTCTCCTTTGATCTTTGTTGATTTAAAGTCTCTTTTATCAGGGACTAGGACTGCAATCCCTGCTTTTTTTGTTGTTTTCCATTTGCTTGGTAGATCTTCCTCCATCCCTTTATTTTGAGGCTATGTGTGTCTCTGCACATGAGATTGGTCTCCTGGATACAGCCCACTGATGGGTCTTGACTCTTTATCCAATTTGCCAGTCTGTGTCTTTTAATTGGAGCATTTAGCCCATTTACATATAAGGTTAATATTGTTATATGTGAATTTGATCCTGTCATTATGATCTTAGCTGGTTATTTTGCTCATTAGTTGATGCAGTTTCTTCCTGGCATTGATGGTCTTTACAATTTGGCATGTTTTTGCCATGGCTGGTACTGGTTGTTCCTTTCCATGTGTAGTGCTTCTTTCAGGAGCTCTTGTAAAGGCAGGTCTGGTGGTAACAAAATATCTCAGCATTTGCTTGTCTTAAAGGATTTTATTTCTCCTTCACTTATGAAACTTAGTTTGCCTGGATATGAAATTCTGGGTTGAAAATTCTTTTCTTTAAGAATGTTGAATATAGGCCCCTACTCTCTTCTGGCTTGTAGAGTTTCTGCCGAGAGATCTGCTGTTAGTCTGATGGGCTTCCCTTTGTGGGTAACCCGACCTTTCTCTCTGGCTGCCCTTAACATTTTTCCCTTCATTTTAACTTTGGTGAACCTGACAATTATGTGTCTTGGAGTTGCTCTTCTCGAGGAATATCTTTGTGGCCTTCTCTGTATATCCTGAATTTGAATGCTGGCCTGCCTTGCTGGGTTGGGGAAGTTCTCCTGGATAATATCCTGAAGAGTGTTTTAAAACTTGGTTCCATTCTCCTCATCACTTTCAGGTACACCAATCAGACGTAGATTTGGTGTTTTCACATAATCCCATATTTCTTGAAGGTTTTGTTCATCTTTTTAATCTTTTTTTCTCTAAACTTCTCTTCTCACTTCATTTCACTCATTTGATCTTCAATCACTGATACCCTTTCTTCCAGTTGATCAAATCAGTTACTGAAGCTTGTGCATGCGTTATGTGCCATGGTTTTCAGCTCCATCAGGTCATTTAAGGTCTTCTCTGTGCTGTTTATTCTAGTTAGCCATCCGTCTAATCTTTTCTCAATGTTTTTAGCTTCTTTGCAATGAGTTCGAACCTCCTCCTTTAGCTCAGAGAAGTTTGTTATTACCAATAGTCTGAAGTCTTCTTTCAACTCATCAAAGTCACTCTCCATCCAGCTTTGTTCCATTGTTGACAAGGAGCTGTGTTCCTTTGGAGGAGAAGAGGTGCTCTGGTTTTTAGAATTTTCAGCTTTTCTGCTCTGGTTTCTCCCCATCTTTGTGGTTTTATCTACCTTTGGTCTTTGATGATGGTGATGTACAGATGGGGTTTTGGTGTGGATGTCCTTTCTGTTTGTTAGTTTTCCTTCTAATAGTCAGGACCCTCAGCTGCAGGTCTGTTGGAGTTTGCCATAGGTCCACCCCATACCCTGTTCGCCTGGGTATCACCAGTGGAGGCTGCAGAACAGCAAATATTGCAGAACAGCAAATGTTGCTGCCTGATCCTTCCTCTGGAAGCTTCATCTCAGAGGGGCACCTGGCTCTATGAGGTTTTCTTTGGCTCCTACTGGGAGGTGTCTCCCACTTAGGCTACTTGGGGGTCAGGGACCCACTTGAGGAGGTAGTCTGTCCATTCTCAGATCTCAAACTCTGTGCTGGGAAAACCACTATCTTCAAAGCTGTCAGACAGGGTCATTTAAGTCTGCAGAAGTTTCTGCTGGCTTTTGTTCAGCTATGCCCTGCCCCCAGAGGTGGAGTCTACAGAGGCAGGCAGGCCTTCTTGAGCTGTGGTGGGCTCCACCCAGTTCGAGCTTCCTGGCTGCTTTGTTTACCTACTCAAGCCTCAGCAATGGCAAACGCCCTTCCCCTGCCTCACTGCCACCTTGAAGTTCAATCTCAGACAGCTGTGCTAGCAGTGAGCAAGGCTCCGTGGGCGTGGGACCCTCCAAGCCAGGCATAGGATACAATCTCCTGGTGTGCTGTTTGCTAAGACCATTGGAAAAGCGCAGTATTAGGGTAGGAGTGTCCTAGTTTTCCAGGTACCATCTGTCACAGCTTCCCTTGGCTAGGAAAGGGAATTCCCTGACCCCTTGTGCTTTTTGGGTGAGGCATTGCCCTGCCCTGCTCCATAAGCTGCACCCACTGTCCAACAAGTCCCAGTGAGATGAACCCAGTACTTCAGTTGGAAATGCAGAAATCACCCGTCTTCTGCATCGCTCATGCTGGGAGCTGCAGACTGGAGCTGTTCCTATCCGGCCATCTTGGAACTGGCTCTATTTTATTTTATTATACTTTAAGTTCTGGGATAAATGTGCAGATGTGCCGGTTTGTTACATAGGTATACATATGCCATGGTGGTTTGCTGTACCTGTCATCTACATTAGGTATTTCTCCTAATGCTATCCCTCCCTTTACCCTCCATCCCCCAACAGACCCTGGTGTGTGATGTTCCCCTCCCTGTATCCATGCATTCTCATTGTTCAACTCCCACTTATGAGTGAGTACATGTGGTGTTTGGTTTTCTATTCTTGTGTTAGTTTGCTGAGAATGATGGTTTCCACCTTCATCCATGTCCCTGCAAAGGACATTAACTCATTCTTTTTTATGGCTGCATAGTATTCCATGGTGTATATGTGCCACATTTTCTTTATCCAGTCTATCATTGATGGGCATTTGAGTTGGTTCCAAGTCTTTGCTATTGTAAGTAGTGCTGCAATAAACATATGTATGCATGTGTCTTTATAGTAGAATGATTTATAATCCTTTGGGTATATACCCAGTAATGGGATGGCTGGGTCAAATGGTATTTCTGGTTCTAGATCACTGAGGAATCACCACACTGTCTTCTACAATAGTGGAACTAATTTACACTCCCACCAACAGTATAAAAGCATTCCTATTTCTCCATATCCTCTCCAGCATCTGTTGTTTCCTGACTTTTTAATGATTGCCATTCTAACTGGTGTGAGATGGTATCTCATTGTGGTTTTGGTTTGCATTTCTCTAACCTGTGATGATGAGCTTTTTTTCATATGTTTTTTGGCCACATAAATGTCTTCTTTTGAGAAATGTCTGTTCATATCCTTCACCCACCTTTTGATGGGCTTGTTTTTTTCTTGTAAATTTGTTTAAGTTCCTTGTAGATTCTGGATATTAGCCCTTTGTCATATGGATAGATTGCAAAAATTTCCTCCCATTCTGTAGGTTGCCTGTTCACTCTGATGATAGTTTCTTTTGCTGTACAGAAACTCCGTAGTTTTATTAGATCCCATTTGTTGATTTTGGCTTTTGTTGCCATTGCTTTTGGTATTTTAGTCATGAAGTCTTTGCCCATGCCTATGTCCTGAATGGTACTGCCTAGGTTTTCTTCTAGGGTTTTTATGGTTTTAGGTCTTACTTTTAAGTCTTTAATCCATCTTGAGTTAATTTTTGTATAAGGTATAAGGAAGGGGTCGAGTTTCAGTTTTCCGCATATGGCCAGCCAGTTTTCCCAACACCATTTAATAAGTAGGGAATCCTTTCCCCATTGCTTGCTTTTGTTAGGTTTTTCAAAGATCAGATGGTTGTAGATGTGTGGTGTTATTTCTGAGGCCTCTGTTCTGTTCCATTGGGGGGTGTGTGTATGTGTGTGTATATATATATATATATTTGTGTGTGTGTGTGTGTGTGTGTGTGTGTGTGTGTTTTGGTACCAGTACCATGCTGTTTCGTTAACTGTAGCCTTGTAGTATAGTTTGAAGTCAGGTAACGTGATGCCTCCAGCTTTGTTCTTTTTCCTTAGGATTGTCTTGGCTTTATGGATGCTTTTTTTGTTCCATATGAAACTTAAAGTATTTTTTTCTAATTCTGTGAAGAAAGTCAATGGTAGCTTGATGGGGATGGCATTGGATCTATAAATTACTTTGGGTAGGATGACCATTTTCACGATATTGATTCTTCCTATCCAAAAGCATGGAATGATTTTTCATTTGTTTGTGTTCTCTCTTATTTCCTTGAGCAGTGGTTTGTAGTTCTCCTTGAAGAAGTCCTTCATATCCCTTGTATGTTGGATTCCTAGGTATTTTATTCTCTTTGTAGCAATTGTGAATTGGAGTTCACTCAGGATTTGGCTCTCTGTTTGTTTATTGTGTTGTGTATAGGAATGCTTGTGATTTTTGCACATTGATTTTGTATCCTGAGACTTTGCTGAAGTTGCTAATCAGCTTAAGGAGATTTTGAGCTGAGACGAGGGGGTTTTCTAAATATACAGTCATGTCATCTGCAAACAGAAACCATTTGACTTCCTCTTATCCTATTTGAATATGCTTTATTTCTTTCTCTTGCCTGAATGCCCTGGCCAGAACTTCCAATACTATGTTGAATAGGAGTGGCAAGAGAGGGCATCCTTGTCTTGAGCTGGTTTTCAAAGGGAATGCTTCCAGTTTTTGCCTGTTCTGTATGATATTGGCTGTCGGTTTGTCATAATTAGCTCTATTATTTTGAGATACATTCCATCAGTACCTAGTTTATTGAGAGTTTTTAGCATGAAGGGGTGTTGAATTTATTTTGTTGAAGGCCTTTTCTGCATCTGTTGAGATAATCATGTGGTTTTAATCATTGGTTCTGTTTATGTAACAGATTATGTTTATTGATTTGTGTATGTTGAATCCGCCTTGCATCCCAGGTAGGAACCCAACTTGATCATGGTGGATAACCTTTTTGATGTGCTGCTGGATTTGGTTTGCCAGTACTTTATTCAGGATTTTTGCATCAATGTTTATGAGGGATATTGGTCTAAAATTCTCTTGTTTTGTTGTGTCTCTGCCAGGCTTTGCTATCAGGATGATGCTCACCTCATAAAATGAGTAAGGGAGGATTCCCTCTTTTTCTGTTGTTTGGAATAGTTTCAGAAGGAATGGTACGAGCTCCTCTTTGTACCTCTGGTAGAATTCAGCTGTGAATCCATCTGGTCCTGAACTTTTTTTGGTTGGTAGGCTATTAATTACTGCCTCAATTTCAGAACTTGTTATTGGTCTATTCAGGGATTTGACTTATTCCCGGTTTAGTTTTGGGAGGGTATATGTGTCCAGGAATTCATCCATTTCTTCTAGATTTTCTAGTTTATTTGTGTAGAGGTGCTTATAGTATTCTCTGATGGTAGTTTGTATTTCTGTGGGATCGATGGTGATATCCCCTTTTGTTGAGAGCAAAATCTGGCCATAAACTGACCCCAAAACTGGCCATAAACAAAATCTCTGTAGCACTGTAATATGTTCATAATGGCCCTAACGCCCATGCTGGAAGGTTATGGGTTTACCAGAATTAGGGCAAAGAATACCTGGCCTGCCCAGGGCGGAAAACTGCTTAAAGCCATTCTTAAGCCACAAACAATAGTATGAGCGATCTGTGCCTTAAGGACATGCTCCTGCTGTAGTTAACTAGCCCAACCTATCCCTTTAATTCCACCTATCCCTTCATTTCCCATAAGGGATACTTTTAGTTAATTTAATATCTATAGAAACAATGCTAATGACTGGCTTGCTATTAATAAATATGTGGGTGAATCTCTGTTGAGGGCTCTCAGCTCTGAAGGCTGTGAGACCCCTGATTTCTCACTTCACACCTCTGTATTTCTGTGTTTGTGTCTTTAATTCCTCTAGCACTGCTGGGTTAGGGTCTCCCCGACCGAGCTGGTTTCAGCACACTTTATCGTTTTTTATTGTATCTATTTGATTCTTCTCTCTTCTCTTCTTTATTAGTCTGGCTAGTGGTCTATTTTGTTGATCTTTTCAAAAAACCAGCTCCTGGACTCATTGATTTTTTTGAATGGTTTTTCGTGTCTCTATCTCCTTCAGTTCTGCTCTTAGTTATTTCTTGTCTTCTGCTAGCTTTTACATTTGTTTGCTGTTGCTTCTCTAGTTCTTTTAATTTTGATGTTAGGGTGTCTATTTCAGATCTTTCCTACTTTCTCTTTTGGGCATTTAGTGTATAAATTTCCCTCCGAACACTACTTTAGCTGTGTCCCAGAGATTCTGGTACATTGTGTCTTTGTTCTCATTGGTATCAAAGAACATCTTTATTTCCACCTTAATTTCAATATTTACCCAGTAGTCATTCAGTAGCAGGTTGTTCAGTTTCCATATAGTTGTTTAGTTTTGAGTGAGTTTCTTAATCCTGAGTTCTAATTTGATTGCACTGTGGTCTGAGAGACTGTTTGTTATAATTTTCATTCTTTTGCACTTGCTGAGGAGTGTTTTACTTTCAATTATGTGTTTTAGAATAAGTGTGATGAGGTGCTGAGAAGAATGCCTATTCTATTGATTTGGGGTAGAGAGTTCTGTAGACGTCTATTAGGCCAGTTGGTAGAGAGCTGAGTTCAAGTCATGAATATCCTTGTTAATTTTCTGTTTCATTGATCTGTCTAATATTGACAGTGTGGTGTTAAAGTCTCCCACTATTACTGTGTGGTAGTCTAAGTCTCTTTGTAGGTCTCTGAGAACTTGCTTTATGAATCTGGGTGCTCCTGTATTAGGTGCATATATATTTAGGATACTTAGCTTTTCTTGTTGCATTGATCCCTTTATCATTATGTAATGCCCTTCTTTGTCATTTTGATCTCTGTTGGATTAAAGTCTGTTTTATCAGGGACTAGAATTGCAACCCCTCCTTTTTTTTTTTTTTTTTTTCTTTTCATTTGCTTGGTAAATATTCCTCCATCCCTTTATTTTGAGCTTATGTGTGTCTTTGCATGTGAGATGGGTCTCCTGAATACAGCACACCAATGGGTCTTGACTCTTTATCCCATTTGCCAGTCTGTGTCTTTTAACTGGGGCATTTAGTACATTTACATTTAAGATTATAATTGCTATGTGTTAATTTTATCCTGTCATTATGATGCCAGTTGGTTATTTTGCCCATTAGTTGATGCAATTTCTTCCTAGCATTGATGGTCTCTACAATTTGGTATGTTTTTGCCATGGCTGGTACTGGTTGTTCATTTCCATGTTTAGTGCTTCCTTTAGGAGCTCTTGTAAGGCAAGCCTGGTGGTGACAAAAATCTCTCAGCATTTGCTTGTCTATAAAGGATTTTATTTCTCCTTCGCTTATGAAACTTAGTTTGGCTGCATATGAAATTCTGGGTTGAAAATTCTTTTCTTTAAAAGTGTTGAATATTGGTCCCAACTCTCTTCTGGCTTGTAGGTTTCTGCAGAGAGATCCCCTGTTAGTCTGATGGACTTCCCTTTGTAGGTAACCTGACCTTTCTCTCTGGATGCCCTTAACACTTTTTCATTTGTTTTAGCCTTGGTGAATCTGACAATTATGTGTCTTGGGGTTGCTCTTCTCGAGGAGTATCTTTGTGGTATTCTCTGTATTTCCTGAATTTGAATGTTGACCTGCCTTGCTAAGCTGGGGAAGTTCTCCTGGATAATATCCTGAAGAGTGTTTTCTAACTCGGTTCCATTTTCCCCGTGACTTTCAGGTACACCAATCAAACATAGATTTGGTCTTTTCATATAGTCCCATATTTCTTGGAGGCTTTATTTGTTCCTTTTCCTTCTTTTTTCTCTAATCTCGTCTTCATGCTTTATTTCATTAAGCTGATCTTCAATCTCTGATACCCTTTCTTCTGCTTAATTGATTCAGCTATTGATACTTGTGTATGCTTCCCGAAATTCTCGTGCTGTGTTTTTCAAGCCTCAGCATGGCAGACACCTCTCCCTGCACCAAGCTCGACCATTCAAGGTTGACCTCAGAATGCTGTGCTGGCAGCGAGAATTTCAAGACAGTGGATCTTACCTTGCTGGGCTCTGTGGGGGTGGGAACTGCCAAGCCAGGCCACTTGGCTCCCTGGCTTCAGCCCCCTTTCCAGGGAAGTGAACAGTTCTGTCTTGCCGACATTCCAGGTGCTACTGGGGTATGGGGAAAAAAAAACTCCTGCAGCTAGCTCAGTGTCTGCCACCCTGTTTTGTGTTTGAAACCCAGGGCCCTGGTGGCATAGGCCCTGGAGGAAATCTCCTGGTCTGTGGGTTGTGAAGACCATGGGAAAAATGCAGTATCTGGGCCAGAGTGCACCATTCCTCATGGCACAGTCCCTCATGGCTTCCCTTGGGTAGGGGAGAGAATTCTCCAATCCCTTGCACTTCCTGGGTGTGGAGACACCCCACCTTGCTTTGGCTCACCCTCCATGGGCTGCATCCCCTGTCCAACCAGTCCCAATGAGATGAACTGCATACCTCAGATGGAAATGCAGAAATCAACCACCTTCTGCATCGATCTCACTGGGAGCTGCAGAACAGAGCTGTTCCTATTCAGCCATCTTGCCAGTAAATCCTAAATTATATTTTTCATAAGCTCTGGAAAATTGTCAGTCATTATTTCCTGAATGTTACCTATTTTTTGAAGCTCGTCGTAAACCTACTAAGTTTTTCCTTCCATCCTTCCCGTTTATTAATATTTCCACTGTATTTTCCATATCTTTCTCTTTCAGTGCTCATTTTCTCTGTGCTCATATATTAGACTCAGTGAATAATTTTAAAAGGTGTTTAAAGAGCCTATTTTACCTATGTGCTGAGTTTTTAAAATATTTTTAATTATAATCTTTCCTTTTTCGAGGTCTAAACCACAACTTTTTGTTTTTATTTTTATAAACTCTACTTAGTACTTTTCAAATCTGTCTGTTCTTTTTGCACAAACCTGTCTTTTTATTTTCTAAGGTTTCAATTTCTATTTTGTAGTTGTTTATCTTTTAAAATACAGTTTCTCATACTGCTCTATGCTACACAATTCTTGGAGCTCTAATTCTGCTGTTTTTGAGTCTGTTGATTCTTGTTCATGTGTTTCCTTGTGAGTTTAAAAACTTGTGATCTTCAGAATGAGGAAAAAAAAAAAAACTATTCCAAAATTCCTTTGGAACTAAAAAAGAGCCTGAATAGTCAAAGCAATCTTAAGCAAAAAGAACAAAGCTGAAGACATCACACTACCCAACTTCAAACTATACTGCAAAGCTACAGTAGCTAAAACAGCATGGTATTGGTACACAGACACATCGAACAATGGAACAGGTTAGAGAACCCAGATAAAGCCACACACCTACAACCATCTTGTCTTGAACAAAGCCAACAATAACAAGCTATGTGGAAAAGACTTCCTATTCAGTAAATAGTGCTGAGATAACTGGCTGGTCATATGTAGAAGATTTAAACTGGACCCTACCTTTCAAATGGTGATTTTTGTTGTACAAAAATCAACTCAACATGGATTCAAGAGTTAAATATAAAATCTAAAAGTATAAAAACCTTAGAAGAAAACCTAGGAAATGCCATTCTGGACATCAGCCCTGGCAAAGACTTCATAACAAAGACTCCAAAAGCAATTGCAATAAAAACAAAAAGTGACAAGTGGGACCTAATTAAAGAGGTTCTGCACAGTGAAAGAAACTATTAAAAGAGTAAACAGACAACCTACAGAATGGAAGAAAATATTTGCAAACAGTGCATCTGACAAAGGTGTAATATCCATAATCTATAAGGAACTTAAACCAAGAGGCAAAAAACAACACCATCAAAAAATGGGCGAAGGACTTATTTGAACATACTCTTCTCAAAAGGAGACATACACATGGCCAACAAGCATGTGAAAAAATGCTCAACATCGCTAATCATTATGGAAAGGCAAGTTAAAACCACAAGGAGATAGCATCTCACACCAGTCAGAATGGCTATTGCTAAAAAGTCAAAAAGTAACAGATGCTGGTGAGGTTACAGAGAAAAGGGAACACTTATACACTGCTAGTGGGAATGTAAATTGGTTCAGCCACTGTGGAAAGCAGTCTGGAGATTTCTCAAAGAACGTAAAATAGAACTACCATTTGACCCAGGAATCCCATTACTGGGCATGTACCAAAAGGAATAGAAAGCATTCTTTAATAATGATACATGCATGTGTATGTTCATTGCTGCGCTATTCACTATACTAAAAACATGAAATTAACCTAGATGCCCATCAATAGTTGACAGGATAAAGATAATATGGTACATATACGCCCTGGAATACTACATAGTCATAAAAAAAGAGCAAGATTATGTCCTTTGCAGTAACATGGATGGAGCTGGAAGACATTATCCTAAGTCAATTAATGCAGGAACAGAAAACCAAACACTGCATGTTCTCATTTATAGGTGGGAGCTAAACACTGAATACACATGGACACAAAGAAGGGAACAATAGACACCAGGGCCTAATTGAAGATGGAGGTTGGGAGGAGAGTGAGAATTGAAAAACTCCCTATCAAGTACTATGCTTATTACCTGAGTCACAAAATTATCTGTATACCAAACCCCCACAACATTCAGTTTAGCCATGTAACAAACCTACAGATGTACCCCTTTGAACCTAAAATACAAGTTGGAAAGAAAAAATAAAATTTGTGTCTACAGCCAGGCTTTGCGTATAAGAATCCTGTATAGCTTGGGTGAGGGAGTGTTCCTCTGGGATGGGGTCATGGCAAAAGGACTCAGGAGCCAACTTGAAGAGGCTTCCATGACAAGTATGTGAGAATTTGATAATCAAGAAGAATAATATCTATAATTGGTTCAAATACATCATTTATGTTTAAAGCCATAAATATGATACTTTAAAAACATTTTTAGTCATTTATGAAGGATGCTCTTTCCTGCACATATTGTACCTAAAGGTAACACAAAATTGATAAGAGATCTCTCTTTATAGAAGTATCCACTTAATAAATGAGGAAATGATACAATCAGAAATCACCATTTTGCAGCTTCAAATGATATAATAGATCTAGTCAATGATCATCAATGTTACAAAGAGAAAGATAAGCAAGACAAAATGTTCTTTCAAAGGACCTACAGAACTTCACTATAACTAATGTAACCCTTTAACACATAGTACTTAAGTGCCACCAAGTTTCAAGTCTTGAATGGGAAAATGTGGTTTTAAACATTTAAACACATGGATGGACTATCACCTACTTTGTACTGAGTTGTCAATTTTTTTGAAAAAGGAGCACTCCTTGAGATGAAACCACTTTCCTATAACATGTAACTGTACAATTCAAATGTATCTCCTATACTCTGAAGGCCCAATTATTTGGGTGCACAGAAATCTCAATGTGCTTCCTTTATGTGCTTCACAGGTAACAACCCATGCCTACCCATTGGGTAACCATCTGGTGTCCAGAGCCATTTGGATGACAACTTCCTACTCTCATTGACTCTTCCCTTAGGCATATAAACTCAGCCTTAAATGACCTCATATAAATAAATGGGTTGAGAAAGATGCTTTAGAATACCAGACATCAGTTCTTCCTCCTGCAAGTCTTGGTTGGGGCAGCAGCAAAATTACGGCATCTAGAGTTTCTGTAAACCCAAGAGTAATGAAACAATAGCACAATAGCAGTTTATTACTCATAGTCATGAGGGACACTCAGAGCCACAGATGGGAAGTAGCCAGGCCCTTGGTGAAAAAGAAAATCAGGCTTTTCCAGAGGAAAAAACCCTAGAAAAACACATTGCACATGTCTTCTCTCATTACTGATATAATGAAGTTTATCAGTTTCCTTCAATTAATGATGTAAGGACCTAAGCATTTTAATTAAAGTCCTCATTTTGAATCCTCTGTGTCATTTGTTTCTGGTACATTTGGTTCCTGAGTCCTTATGTGGAGAGTTGGGGATGAAAGGTAAAGCGTTTCCATTTGAATGGAAATCAAGTCTGAGAACTGATTACAGATCCAGGTGAAGTGAAAATGTAATAAACAGGCACTATCCTCTAAACAGGAAACCACTAATTAGATTTTTGAGCTTAGCATAAATGCCTCCTAAATTGCATCTTAATACAGAACCTCACTGTATATTGATTCAATTTTTCTGATGCAAAAAGTGCGCTGGTTGGATGTGTCCCTAGAGGCTTAATTGTGCTGGGTATCCTACAGCAATGGTTGTATTGAAATATAAATAATAATGCCAAGAGCCATCATTTGTGTCTGCAGTGATTAGAAGCTATTCATTCTAAATTATTATTTTTACATTTCTCTTGTCTTTGGCCTTGGAAATATGTCAAAAATGTCCCAAATGCATTTCCAGGTCAAACAAATAAATCTATATGAATTAAACACAAATCAAGTCTGTAAGTTTAAGTTTCTGTATCAGCGTGATAATTCATTAATTAAGAAACCCCAGCCATCAAACAGTCTTCAGTGAGGATGTAGGGTCCACAAGCCTCAAGGTTGGCATCAGATCACTGAAGGAACAAAGAGCATGACCTGCTATTGACAACTGCATTGTTTCAGGAAGGAAGTCAGGAAGGATCTGAAGAGAGATCAACAAGGACATACCTAAAAGAAGATAAAGGAAAATAAATGCAAAGTGGGGGAACTATTTGCTTGGTAGAAGTGGAACAGGGGAAATTAATAGCATTTGAAAACAAAAACCTAACATTTCATCTTGAAACAGCAGAACTCAGTTCACCACTGGAGTGAACTGAGGGCCAATCAGGCATACACTCAGCTCAGAGCTTGGGGAAAATATTTATATATAACTCTCCTTGAATTAGCTGTCAAGCAGAGCAGTCTTCTGCCCAGGATATTCTGGGTTTGGAGAACAATAGCAGCTGCCTGATTTGAATCTCCCCTACACTCTTCCCCTCCCCACTCCACTCCACCCCCCTCAAAGCAAAATTGACAATGAGAATGAATAAAACCATACCTGATTTGAGTCATCAGCATAACTAGAAAACAGAACATCATGACTTTCAAGTTATCTGTAAATAAAGGGGAATAAAATTGTAATGGACTACCATGGTTTTTCTGGCATTGCAAACCTGTGAGGGGAAGGAGTGAAAGGGGAGACGTTTAAGAGATTTCATGAAAAAAGAATAGAGAGGAGCAAAGAACTTGGATAACATGTAGACAGAAGCACTTCCAGAGAGTGCCAGTCCGACAAAAAATGGCAAAATACTGAACATAGGCTGGGCCTTGATAGCGTATGGCACTAATTATAGGTAAGGGGTTTGAAAATGTGTAAAACCCAAAGAAAGAAACAGCAGACACTAGGGTCTACTTGAGGAGGATGGAGGAGAGTGGGAGGAGGGAGAGGAGCAGAAAAGATAACTATTGGGTACTGGGCTCAATACCTCGGTGATGAAATAATGTGCACAATAAACCCCAGGGACATGTGTTTACCTATGTAAAAAACCTTCACATGTGCCCCCAAACCTAAAATGAAAGTTAAAAAAAAAAATGTGTGAAACCAGATGAGGTAGCCCCAGGAAGGTTACTTTGTGGGGAGTATCAGGTACAAAGAAAATTGGTAGTATTAGTTGAATACAAGGCAATAAGAAGTAGATAAGGAAATAAAAAGAAAAAAATAAGGATACTACAGAAACAACAGAAAAATAAGACATGCCAATCCTCCCCACCACACTGCCACTGATGATACTATTTTCCACAAAAGAAACTGCAGAGAAGAAGGCATAATTGACATAAGACATAACAGAATGCTCCCAAACTAGGATTGCTGTTCATGAAATGAATTGGTATAGATAGAAAACAAACCACAACCACACAAAACTATTGAAAAAATCATAAAACAGAAGTCAAAGAATTACTGTGTTGAAAACTTTCTCCAAAAACCAACCATAAAACTGAAGAAAACTGTAACACAAAACTCTAAGCTGTATTAAAGATACTCAAACAAGTATTTGGGAATATGGAAAACACCATGATTCAGAAATACAAAAATTAGGAGTAGATACAAATCTAAAAATAGAGGTATGGAGGGAATGATATGACAGTTGATTAAACTAAGAATGGAAGTAGAAGAAAAAGATCAAATTATGTCATAAAAAAAGATACCAGAATCTGCCCCCCAACCATAGCTATTAGGAGGAGCCTCTCAATGATCTCCATTCTTTCCATTTTTACCCTTCTTCCCCCAAGTTTCCAGCTCCTTCCTTCTCTGCCCTCTGTGTTTATGAAAGTAAGTCCCATATCACTTTACTACTGTTACAGCCGTTTCATGAAGTTGCTAAGTGTCCTCAACACTGGAGCTTCCTTATAATCAGAGTGGAGCACCTACAAAATAAATAATCTACTCAGAACATAATTTTATAGTATTCTTAGGCTTAAAAAAAACTCATCCAAAGAATGTCAGTTTCATTTCTTCCACATTCTCCCCTACCCCTGCCACCAACCAGGATTTTCAAAGGTTGATACCACAGGGGAGAAAAAGTAGTATCTCTTCCTCGCCCATCACAAGGTTCATTGCTGATACCCCTATAACAAAGACAGATAAACAAGAGAAAAGGATAACAAATTTGTTTAATGAAAGTTTTAAGTGACAAGGAACCAATGACCCAGGGAAAACTGTATTTTTATGGACAGTTGTACAAAAGTATGATTGGAGAATAAAAGGAAACTTAAAGAGAATCTAATAGTAATCAACTATGGAGAACTTAGCAAGGCCAGTTTGTTGAGATTCTTCTTTGAGTCTCTGTGTGACATTTATTTCCTCTGGGTATAGGAGAGACACCTGTCACATGAGGGTTTCAGGGGAGAAAGGTAGGAGAAGGTCATACAGTGACCTTTGTGTTTCTACAGTTTTCTTAATTCCCTTCAATTTAAAATAACCAATATTCCATACTTTGGGGTATCATAGTCTAAGCCCCAAAAGTATTTTTTAAACTTGTTTTTTCTAAATAATTTAAAGTTTTATTATAAAGTGTACACGTGCAGGTTTGTTACATGGGTATATTGCATGATGTTGAGGTTTGGGGTAAAAATCATTCTGTCACCCAGGTAGTGAGCATAGCACCCAATAGGTGGTTTTTCAGCTCAGTCCTTCCTCCCTTCCTCCATCCCTCCCTCCCTCCCCATCTAGAAGTCCCCAGTGTCTTTTGTTTCCATCTTTATGTCTATGTGTATTCAATGTTTAGCTCCCATTTGTAAGTGAGAACATGTGTTCTTGCATTAATTCACTTAGGATAACATCCTCCAGCTCCATCCATGTTGCTGCAAAGGAAATGATTCTGTTCTCTTCTGTGGCTGCATAGTATTCCATGGTGTATATGTACGACATTTCCTTATCTAGTTCATTGTTGATGAGCACCTAGATTGATTCCATGTCTTTGCTATTGTGAATAGTGCTGCAATGGACATATGAGTGTATGTATCTTTTTTATTATTATCATTACACTTTAAGTTCTAGGGTACATGTGCACAATTTGCAGGTTTGTTGCATATGTATACGTGTGCCATGTTGGTGTGCTGCACCCATTAACTCGTCATTTACATTGGGTATATCCCCTAATGCTATCCCTCCCTCCTCCCCCTCACCCCACAATAGGTCCCGGTGTGTGATGTTCCCCTTCCTGTGTCCAAGTGATCTCATTGTTCAATTCCCACCTATGAGTGAAAATATGTGGTGTTTGGTTTTCTGTTCTTGTGATAGTTTGCTGAGAATGATGGTTTCCAGCTGCATCCATGTCCCTACAAAGGACATGAACTCATCCTTTTTTATAGCTGCATAGTATTCCATGGTGTATATGTGCCACATTTTCTTAATCCAGTCTGTCACAGATGGACATTTGGGTTGATTCCAAGTCTTTGCTATTGTGAATAGTGCTGCAATAAACATACGTGTGCATGTGTCTTTATAGAAGCATGATTATAATGCTTTGGATATACACCCAGTAATGGGATGGCTGGGTCAAATGGTATTTCTAGTTCTAGATCCTTGAGAAATCACCACACTGTTTTCCATAATGTTTGAACTAGTTTACAGTCCCACCAACAGTGTAAAAGTGTTCCTATTTCTCCACATCCTCTCCAGCACCTGTTGTTTCCTGATTTTTTAATGACTGCCATTCTAACTGGTGTGAGATGGTATCTCATTGAGGTTTTGATTTGCATTTCTCTGATGGCAAGTGATGAAGAGCATTTTTTCATGTGTCTGTTGGCTGTATGAATGTCTTCTTTTGAGAAGTGTCTGTTCATATCCTTTGCCCACTTTTTGATGGTGTTATTTGTTTCTTTCTTGTAAATTCGTTTGAGTTCTTTGTAGGTTCTGGATATTAGCCCCTTGCCAGATGAGTAGATCTCAAAACTTTTCTCCCATTCTGTAGGTTGCCTGTTCACTCTGAGGGTAGTTTCTTTTGCTGTGCAGAAGCCCTTTAGTTTAATTAGATCCCATTTGTCCATTTTGGCTTTTGTTGCCGTTGTTTTGGTGTTTTAGACATGAAGTCCTTGCCCATGCCTATATCCTGAATGGTATTACCTAGGTTTTCTTCTAGGGTTTTTATGGTTTTAGGTCTAATATTTAAGTCTCTAATGCATCTTGAATTAATTTTCGTATAAGGAGTAAGGAAAGGATCCAGTTTCAGCTTTCTACTTATGGCTAGCCAATTTTCCCAGCACCATTTATTAAATAGGGAATCCTTTCCCCATTTCTTGTTTTTCTCAGGTTTATCAAAGATCAGATGGCTGTAGATGTGTGGTATTATTTCTGAGGGCTCTGTTCTGTTCCATTGGTCTATATCTCTGTTTTGGTACCAGTACCATGCTGTTTTGGTTACTGTAGCCTTGTAGCATAGTTTGAAGTCAGGTAGCATGATGCCTCCAGCTCTGTTCTTTTGGCTTAGGATTGTCTTGGCAATGCGGGGTCCTTTTTGGTTCCATATGAACTTTAAAGCAGTTTTTTCCAATTCTGTGAAGAAAGTCATTGGTAGCTTAATGGGGATGGCATTGAATCTACAAATTACCTTGGGCAGTATGGCCGTTTTCACAATATTGATTCTTCCTATCCATGAGCATGGTATGTTCTTCCATTTGTTTGTGTCCTCTTTTATTTCACTGAGTAGTGGTTTGTAGTTCTCCTTGAAGATGTCCTTCACATCCCTTGTAAGTTGGATTCCTAGGTATTTTATTCTTTTTGAAGCAATTGTGAATGTGAATTCATTCATGATTTGGCTCTCTGTTTGTCTGTTACTGGTATATAAGAATGCTTGTGATTTTTGCACATTGATTTAGTATCCTGAGACTTTGCTGAAGTTGCTTATCAGCTTAAGGAGATTTTGGGCTGAGACAATGGGGTTTTCTAAATATACAATCATGTCATCTGCAAACAGGGGCAATTTGACTTCTTCTTTTCCTAACTGAATACCTTTTATTTCTTTCTCTTGCCTGATAGCCCTAGCCAGAACTTCCAACACTATGTTGAATAGGAGTGGTGAGAGAGCGCATCTCTGTCTTGTGCCAGTTTTCAAAGGGAATGCTTCCAGTTTTTGCCCATTCAATATGATATTGGTTGTGGGTTTGTCATAAATAGCTCTTATTATTTTGAGATATGTTCCATCAATAGAGAATTTGTTGGGAGTTTTTAGCATGAAGGACTGCTGAATTTTGTCAAAGGCCTTTTCTGCATCTATTGAGATAATCACGTGGTTTTTGTCTTTCTTCTGTTTATATGCTGGATTATGTTTACTGATTTGCATATGTTGAACCAGCCTTGCATCCCAGGGATGAAGCCCACTCGATCATGGTGGATAAGCTTTTTGATGCGCTGCTGGATTCGGTTTGCCAGTATTTTATTGAGGATTTTTGCATTGATGTTCATCAGGGATATTGGTCTAAAATTCTCTTTTTTGTTGTTGTGTCTCTGCCAGGCTTTGGTATCAGGATGATATTGGCCTCATAAAATGAGTTAGGGAGGACTCTCTCTTCTTCTATTGATTGGAGTAGTTTCAGAAGGAATGGTCCCAGCTCCTCCTTGTACCTCTGGTAGAATTCGGCTGTGAATCCATCTGGTCCTGAACTTTTTTTGGTTGGTAGGCTATTAATTATTGCCTCAATTTCAGAGCCTGCTGCTATTGGTCTATTCAGGGATTCAACTTCTTCATGGTTTAGTCTTCAGAGACTGTAAGTGTCCAGGAAATTATCCATTTCTTCTGGGCTTTCTAGTTTATTTGCATAGAGGTGTTTATAGTATTCTCTGATGGTAGTTTGTATTTCTGTGGGGTCGGTGGTGATATCCCCTTTATCATTTTTTATTGTGTCTATTTGATTCTTCTCTCTTTTCTTCTTTATTAGTCTTGCTAGCGGTCTATCAATTTTGTTGATCTTTTCAAAAAACCAGCTCCTGGATTCACTGATTTTTTGGAGGGTTTTTTGTGTCTCTATGTCCTTCAGTTCTGCTCTGATCTTAGTTATTTCTTGCCTTCTGCTAGCTTTTGAATGTGTTTGCTCTTGTTTCTCTAGTTCTTTTAATTGTGATGTTAGGGTGTGGATTTAGATCTTTCCTACTTTCTCTTGTGGGCATTTAGTGCTATACATTTTGTCTACACACTGCTTTAAATGTGTCCCAGAGATTCTGGTATGTTGTATCTTTGTTCTCATTGGTTTCAAAGAACATCTTTATTTCTGCCTTCACTTTGTTATGTACCCAGTAGTCACTCAGGAGCAGGTTGTTCAGTTTCCATGTAGTGGAGCAGTTTTGAGTGAGTTTCTTAATCCTGAGTTCTAGTTTGATTGCACTGTGGTCTGAGAGACAGTTTGTTATAATTTCTATTCTTTTACATTTGCTGAGGAGTGCTTTACTTCCAACTATGTGGTCAATTTTGGAATAAGTGCGATGTGGTGCTGAGAAGAATGTATCTTCTGTTGATTTGGGGTGGAGATTTCTGTAGATGTCTATTAGGTCTACTTGGTGCAGAGCTCAGTTCAATTCCTGGATATCCTTGTTAACTTTCTGTCTCGTTGATCTGTCTAATGTTGACAGTGGGGTGTTAAAGCTTCCCATTATTATTGTATGGGAGTCTAAGTCTCTTTGTAAGTCTCTGAGGACTTGCTTTATGAATCTGGGTGCCCGTGTATTGGGTGCGTATATATTTAGGATAGATAGCTCTTCCTGATGAATTGATCTGTTTACCATTATGTAATGGCCTTCTTTGTCTCTTTTGATCTTTGATGGTTTAAAGTCTGTTTTATCAGGGACTAGGATTGCAACCCTTGCTTTTTTTTTTTTGTTCTCCATTTGCTTGGTAGATCTTCCTCCATCCCTTTATTTTGAGCCTATGTGTGTCTCTGCATGTGAGATGGATCTCCTGAATACAGCAAACTGATGGGTCTTGACTCTTTATCCAGTTTGCCAGTCTGTGTCTTTTAATTGGACCATTTAGTCCATTTACATTTAAGGTTAATATTGTTATGTGTGAACTTGATTCTGTCATTATGATATTAGCTGGTTATTTTGCGCGTTAGTTGATGCAGTTTCTTCCTAGCATCAATGGTCTTTACATTTTGGCATGTTTTGCAATGGCTGGTACCGGTTGTTCCTTTCCATGTTTAGTGCTTCCTTCAGGATCTCTTGTAGGGCAGGCATGGTGGTGACAAAATCTCTCAGCATTTGCTTGTCTGTAAAGGATTTTATTTCTCCTTCACTTATGAAACTTAGTTTGGCTGGATATGAAATTCTGAGTTGAAAATTCTTTTCTGTAAGAATGTTGAATATTGGCCCTCACTCTCTTCTGGCTTGTAGAGTTTCTGCCAAGAGATCTGCTGTTAGTCTCATGGGCTTCCCTTTGTGGGTAACCCAACCTTTCTCTCTGGCTGCCCTTAACATTTTTTCCTTCATTTCAACTTTGGTGAACCTGACAATTATGTGTCTTGGAGTTGCTCTTCTTGAGGAGTATCTTTGTGGCGTTCTTTGTATTTCCTGAGTTTGAATGTTGGCCTGCCTTACTAGGTTGGGGAAGTTCTGGATGATATCCTGCAAAGCGTTTTCCAACTTGGTTCCATTTTCCCTGTCACTTTCAGGAACCCCAATCAGATGTAGATTTGATCTTTTCACATAATCCCATATTTCTTGGAGGCTTTGTTCATTTCTTTTTACTCTTCTTTCTCTACACTTCTCTTCTCGCTTCATTTCATTCATTTGATCTTCAATCACTAATACCGTTTCTTCCAGTTGATCGAGTCAGTTACTGAAGCTTGCGCATTTGTCATGTAGTTCTCGTGTCATGGTTTTCATCTCTATCAGTTCTTTTATGGACTTCTCTGCATTGATTTTTCTAGTTATCCATTCATCCATTCTTTTTTCAAGGTTTTTAGTTTCTCTAAGCTGGGTACATAGTTCCTCCTTTAGCTCTGAGAAGTTTGATCGACTGAAGCCTTCTTCTCTCAACTCATGAAAGTCATTCTCCATCCAGCTTTGTTCCATTCCTGGCGATGAGCTGCGTTCCTTTGGAGGGGGAGATGCACTCTGATTTTTTGAATTTCCAGCTTTCCTGCACTGCTTTTTCCCCATCTTTGTGGTTTTATCTGCCTTTGGTCTTTGATGATGGTGACATACTGATGGGGTTTTGGTGTGGTTGTCCTTTCGGTTTGTTAGTTTTCCTTCTAACAGTCAGGATCCTCAGCTGCAGGTCTGTTGGAGTTTGCTTAAGGTCCACTTCAGATCCTGTTTGCCTGGGTATCAGCAGCGGAGGCTGCAGAAGATAGAATGTTGCTGAACAGCGAGTGTTGCTGTCTGCTTATTGCTCTGGAAGCTTCATCTCAGAGGTGTACCCAGCCATGTGAGGTGTGAGGTGTCAGTCTGCACCTAGTGCAGGATGTCTCCCAGTTAGGCTACTCAGGAGTCAGGGACCCACTTGAGCTGAGCAGGAAGTCTGTCCATTCTCAGATCTCAACCTCTGTGCTGGGAGAACCACTGCTCTCTTCAAAGCTGTCAGACAGGGACATTTACATCTGCAGAGGCTTCTGCTGCTTTTTGTATAGCTATGCCTGTCCCCAGAGGTGGAGTCTACAGAGGTAGGGTGGCCTCCTTGAGCTGTGGTGGGCTCCACCCAATTCGAGCTTCCTGGTGGCTTTGTTTACCTACTTAAGCCTCAGCAATTGCAGGCGCCCGTCCCCTAACCTCGCTGCTGCCTTGCAGTTAGACCTCAGACTGCTGTGCTAGCAATGAGGGAGGCTCCATGGGCGTGGGACCCTCCAGGCCAGGTGTGGGATATAATCTCCTGATGTGCCATTTGCTAAGACCCTTGGTAAAGCACAGTATTAGGGTGAGAGTTACCTGATTTTCCAGGTGTTGTGTGTCTCAGTTTTCCTTGGCTAGGAAAAGGAATTCCCTTCCCCCTTGTGCTTCCCAGGTAAGGTGATGCCTCGCCCCATTTCAGCTCTCACTGGTCAGGCTGCACCCACTGACCAGCACCGACTGTTGGACACTCCCCAGTGAGATGAAACCAGTACCTCAGTTGAAAATGCAGAAATCACCCATCTTCTGTGTCTCTCACGCTGGGAGCTGGAGGCTGGAGCTGTTCCCATTCGGCCATTTTGGGCGAACCCCCCTCTCATGTATGTGTCTTTTTGATAGAATGAATTATTTGGGCAAATACCCAATAGTGAAACTGCACAGGTAGTAGGATAGAATGGCTGATGGAGGTACCTAATCGATGAGCCTTAGTTCCCTGTGATCTGTTCCCAAAGGAATCCAGAAGTTATCATTGTGGCCCTAAAGCTGCATACTAGTGCACGGTAGTTGAGTGGTTGTTCTGTTTTAGTTCTTTGAGAAATCTCCAAACTGTTTTCCACAGTGGCTGAACTAGTTTGCATTCCCACCAACAGTGTATAAGTATTCTCTTTTCTCCATAGCCTTACTAGCATCTGTTATTTTTTGACTTTTTAGTAATAGTCATTCTGGCTGGTGTGAGATGGCATCTCATTGTGGTTTTGATTTGCATTTCTCTGATGACTAGTGATGTTGCCATTTTTTCATATGTTTATTTGGCTGCTTGTAGGTCTTTTGAGAAAAGTCTGTTAATGTCTTTTTTTAATGGGGTTGTTTGGTTTTTGCTTGTCGATTTGTTTAAGTTCCTATTAGGTTCTGGATATTAGACCTTTGTCAGATGCATAGTTTGTGAATATTTTTCCCAACAGTATTCTTTATCCTTCAATTCTTTAGTACAGTGCAGCTATTCACATAAATGAAGCCTGTCAAATAGAAAATCTCCTGGATGAGTGTTCAGAAATATTCACTGGTTTAACATAGACTTCTAGGTCTCTATAATATGATCCAACACTCCATATTCAGGTGAGCCTGCAGGGAGATTATTTAAGGAGCACTGTGTAAAACCACACACACCCAAGGCCCGAGATTTGTGATAACTGAAACTCAACCATTGGAGATTATTTTATGTTGATCACTATTATTATTTCACCTGAAGCTCTAGAAAAGGATATTTAAATAGAACTCCCTCAGTAAACACTTACTCTGGGATATCCAGCCCTTTCCTTAGCTTGTTTGTGAGCCCTGTTCTTCCTCTAAGCTCCCTCTGGGCCTTTCTCCCACTGAAATTGAAGACTAATGTCTTGCTCACTGGGTTGGCCCCACCCTGGCTCTCACTGGAACTACTGGACCTCTAGCTGTGTTGAGGTTGCCAGTATGGATGGCCTGCTCTGCCCTCTACCTCAGCATCTCTTCATGGATGCTGGCCACACTCACTCAAGCTTATCTTATAGAGAAACTGGAGGACACCATATAGAAGGTGACTTGCATCTGAACTTTGCCTCCCTTCTCTCTCAACTCTTCTACCCAGTACCAGAAGGTCTTTGAATGTCCTCTTACCTCCAAGAAGGGACACTCCTTATATTATGTTATAGCCTTCTCCCCTCATTTCAATCTCTTAGTCTAGTCCTGTTAGAGAAAACACTAGGGGAAAAGAAACAGAATTCATAAGAGGTAAAAATGCAACAAGAGTTACTTTGAAAATATTATCATCTTTGTCACACACATAAAATGTTAAGCAGTCCAAGAGGCTTGTGTTAAATACTTAAGTACTTAAGGTGTTACAGAAGTTCATATGAGTTCAAAAGAAGAGCAATCATCAAAGTTAACATAGTTCAAGAAGGCTTCATGAAGACTATAGATTCAAGCTGGGTTGGGAGATTTTCGTATTCCTCGTACATTCAGAAAAAACAAGAGCATTCTAGGAATAGAAAACAAGGTGAGCAACAGCATGGCAGGTAGGAGGTGTCATGGCCCATCAGCTTGGATGGAGCAAAGGAGTTGCTTAGGGAAGAGTGCAAGACAAGGTGAGGGCATCAATGGCCCAACTATGATCTTTCAATGCTAGACTAGGCACTGTCACAAACGTTATCTTTTTCATCCTCACAAAAACCATATGAGGTAGGCAATTCCTGTGTCCCACTTTAAAGATGAGGACCTAGACACTCCAAGAGATTAACTGACTTAAGAGCAAACAGCCAGTTAGTTGCAAACTCTCTGTCATCAAGTCTTAATCTTCACATAGATAAAATAAACTCGTACTGGATTGCCGATACTTTATCTTAACCCATGATGCCCTGATGAGAAGAGGTTGGTGGTGATGTACCAGAGTCATTTTTTACCTCACCAACACACACATACTCACATACACATGTATGTGGACACACACAGAGTTACTCCGAGATCAGCATAAACTCTGTGCAGTTTGAACTTCCATACATGTGTTGTAGGCATGATAGATGCCATTTTCACTGAATGCTGAAGGCAAACTGAATTTTCTTCTTGACATCCTGACATTTTTGATTGGATGTAGTTTACCAAGCAAAGGCCTTTCCATATGCCACAGGCTCTGAAAACATGACTACACAAGGTATAATAATGTAATGTTGCTGATACAAGCTCCATTCGATTTACTTTGAAATGTCATTAAAAATTGCTTCTGTCAGAGTGCAGGCATTGGATCTGAGACAGGTTTCTAGGGGTGTTGCTGGAGTTGATGGGTGATTGTTGCCATAGGCCACAGATGAAAGCCAAGCAAGACAAAGAGCTCAGCACAGGGAAAGCCTTCAGAAGGGAGGTAAATATAAGCATTTGGGGGAGCTAACAGGCATCTGAGTGGTGGGAAAGGAGCTCAAAAGGGTCCAAACTAAGACAAATACTCCTTCCAGCCTCCATACCATGCTATCACCTATCCTTACGATGGATAAGATTCTCAAAGCAATGTCCACTCTCTACCCAACATCTCCACTTGGAAAACTGATACAGATCTAGGTGTAGTTGAAATGTTAACACTCTACATTTCCCTTAACCTAATTACAGTTACTGCATCACAATTAGGTTAAGAGTGTCTTCTTTCAATACAAATCAATCTCTAGCCTACAGGTGTGGACGTTTTGATTCACATTTCTATCATTTCATTCTCAGTGTCTATTTTTAGCTTTTTCTCCAAAACTTCTTTCAGAAAATGAGGCAGAATTCTCTACTGACTCTGTATCTTAATGAACTACTGGTTCTTGCTTCTTTCTTTAAGGCCATTTATTTATATTACGTAATCATAGCTCTAAGAATAAACCCCTGCTTCCAAGCACCAGTGGATTCGAGACAATGAGCAAGTGTACTAAATGTCAGTGCTTTTTAACAAATATTCAAAATGAGATTCAGCCCTGGAGTGCCACATAGAGAAGGCTATCCTAGTCATGGATGTTTACGGGAAGCCCACTCCTGTACTTGAAGCTCCCTCCAGTTCTCAAATTCTCTAAAGCAGGCCAGTTTCATCGGAGTTTGACATGAGTGTTGCCTCAGTGTTTGTTTGCCTTGTTTTCTGCATTGAATTCTAGTGCAGAAAGAGACCCATTCCAGTCCTTGTCCCTAAGGAGAGCCTGTCCACTGGTGCATATACAGAAAGTATAGTGTTGCTTTCTCTTAACTTCTGAGCATGTTCTTCCAATGCCACACTCTGAATTTCTATTTTGTGCCACTTCCTCCCGTACAGATGATCCTTAAGAGCAATCTTCACACTGGATTAAAATGGCTTGTTTGCATGTCTATTTTAAGAGACACTGAGGTACTTGAGAACAGGAACTGTATTAGAGTTTCCAGAGAAACAGAACCAACAAAATGTGTGTGTGTATACACACACACACACACACACATATATAAATGTGTGTGTATAGTGATTCATTTTAGGAACTGGCTCACACAATTGTAGAGACTTAATGAGTCCAGTATCTGACTGGGGAGGCTGGAAAGCTGGAGATTCAGAAAAGAGTTGCAGAGTTGCCGCTCAAATCCAAAGGACGCCTGCTGGCAGAACTCCCTCTTGCTAGAGAGGTCAGTCTTTTGTTCTATTCAGGCTTTCGATTGATTGGATAGTGTTCACCCACATCATGAAGGGCAATCTACTTTACCGAAAGTCCACTGATTTAAATGTAAGTCTCATCAAAAAACACTCTCAGAGAAACATCCAGAATAATGTTTGACCAAACATCTGGGCACTGTGGTCCAGACAAGTTGATGCATAAAATTAACTATAACAGGGACTTTGTCTCATTTGCCTTTAACATCCTCAGCACCCAGTAAAGCCTTAATATACAGGGTGTTTGTTGAATGAAATAGTGTCCAGTGAATGAATACTGATGCAACCTTCTCAGCAACTTGAAACATCCAGTTCACTACAGCTCCAGACATTATCATTTTCTTTTGACTTAGTATAATTATTTAAAAAAAAAAAAAAAAAAAAAAACCCTTAAAGTGGTGGCAGTGTCCTATTTAGAGATGGATGAATAGTCTTAACCTTTAGGCAAAAATGTTAAGAACAAATCCTGCAAAGAGGAAAATAAGCCTGTGTCCAGGAATGAGAAAGAGTATGCCATGCCCATCCCTAAAGCTAAGACCACGTGACATTTGCTTTTGTAGCTAGTCTCTTTCACTGGGCCTCTGAGTGGGAACGGAACTGCATTCAGCAAGGGCTCTTGAGCCATCTGAACCGCAGGTAGAGATTGTGATTGATGGAGTGTAGGATTTTGTCCAATAAATTCAGAGGCTACTTCTCCACTTCCCCATCTCTTGGTCTGTATTTGACTCTTCAAATAGCCCCTGAAGCCAAGGTGAGTATGGAGGGGAGTTGGCAGTACCTAATTTATACTGATATTATACTTAAAAAGTAATAGGATGTCCTTTGAAAGGCCTCACTGTTATAACAGAGAGACACCTGAAGGCAATCTATCTAATGAACAATAGAGGTAATTTCTACTAGAGTTGCTTGGGGATTTTGTTTATGTGATTTATTGCAGTAGTTTTTTAAAGGTATTGGTGAATTGAGCTTCTATCTTTGGACTAATTTTTGTGGTTGAAATAGAGATCCATAATTTTCAAGATGGGAAAAGTGTCTAAGCACTTATTAATTCATTCAAAACATATTTACTGAGGCTGGGTGCTAGGCCATGAAGATACCAAGATGAATAAGACCCAGTCCCAGCCTTCAAAGAGCCTCCTGGAGGTGGGCAGGCATATATGGATGGTTTTAGTAACATTACTTGTAATAACGAAAAACTGGAAGTCAACTAAATATCTCTATCAAAGACAGAATAGAAAAATCATCATTAAATAGGCCCACAGTTCCTAAACTCTGAAAGCTAAAAGTGATTTTATAATTCATTTGGCAGCAAAGCCCAACATGAGCTAACATGAGGTTACTTAGTGTCTTTATTATTCCATTTAGTGTGAATATTTTCTATATTTTAAGGAGAAATATTTATATATTTAATCAGAAAATGCTTCTCCAGACCCTACTGGGAGTGCCATGTTATTGATGGAATTTAAGTATCCTATTACCTTTATGGAAACAAGCAAAAAAGTCTGTATTTGTAAACACATCTGGCCCCAGGAATTTGGATTAAAGACTTGAGGGCTATGGCCAGGCGCCATGGCTCACGCCTGTAGTCTCAGCACTTTGGGAGGCCAAGGCAGACAGATCATGAGGTCAGGAGATCGAGACCATCCTGGCTAACTTGGTGAAATCCCTTCTCTACTAACAATGCAAAAATTGGCTGGACGTGGTGGTGTGTGCCTGTAGTCCCACCTACTCAGGAGGCTGAGGCAGGAGAATCGCTTGAACCCGGGAGGCAGAGGTTGGCAGTGAGCCGAGATTGCACCACTGCACTCCA
This sequence comes from Theropithecus gelada, assembly GCF_003255815.1. Taxonomy (NCBI): domain Eukaryota; kingdom Metazoa; phylum Chordata; class Mammalia; order Primates; family Cercopithecidae; genus Theropithecus; species Theropithecus gelada. The sequence continues at coordinate 75,407,930 of NC_037682.1, read as the reverse complement.
GCAAATGAATGATTTACAGTTACATATATCAACGTGAATGAATCTTAAAAGCAGGTTGAATGAAAGAAAGCAAGTCAAAAAAGAAAAAAAAAACATTCAGCATGATACATGTTACATTAAGTTTAGATTCTACCAAACTTAACATGATACTGCTTAGGAATGCATACATTTTATCAGTAACTAAAAGTAAAGGAATCATAAAGATACATTCTGAATGGTGGCTCCTCTCTGGGTGGGTAGGGGCCCAAGGTTTAAAGGTGATAGAGTGGGTGGCACTTTGGCAGTACACTGGCACAAATGCTTGCTAAAGCTTCTGCAGGTAGGGTTCCTACTTGTGGCCAGTAAGAGCCAATGCGGTATGAGAAGGAGTTACAGGTTTTATAACCAGAAGGCTGTTGTAGATCTCCTACAATGACTTCTTTCCAAAGTTGAGGTTTTGAAACTGTGTCCAACAGGACTCTTGACTCAGTTTTCTAGGTTTTCCCTTCTCTTTGCCCTAGATTTAACTTCATATTCCCTGATGAGACTAAAGTAGAATGGGTTCAGATAGGAACTGGCAACAGATAGTGTTCTAAAAATAAAGGCTGCAGTGCGTGGGGAGCTCTGATGAGAACGGATGCAATTAATAATCTTCACTCAACAGGAAGCCAAGGTAGAAGTGATTCATCTCTAAGTTTGCAATCCTGACTTTATGAGCAAGCATTTCAAACAATTTATGAAAACTGCTAATGAGAATGCAAACCAACTTGACATTCAGAATGATTAGCCTCATTAAAAACTAATCACATTTCTACTCACTGCCCCCCTACCTCATCTTGCTTATGCACACAGAAAGTTGCCTTATTGAATCTGACTGTGATGGGCAGAGCCTGGGGATGGACTTGCAGAACTCTGAGATAAATTTTACATTTAGATTGCAGTGCCATCAGCAGTACTTGGAAGAGATGTAGACGTGATAGAGAACAGTGAATGATGAAAAAGAATATTTATTACATAGTCCTGAATGTATCTCACTGCAGATTTTCATTCATTCATCCATCATTCATGCTTTCCATAGACAATGTTCCAGGCACTGTGTTAAGCACTAGAGGATAAAAACACTGAATGTATTCCTTTCCATTTGAAGAGCTCCCCATTAGACAGGAATACAAAGATGAGAACAGATTGTTTAAGTCATGTAAAGCCACCTTCCATTGTCAAGTAGGACCACCTATAGAATAACTCCAGGGCCACCAGTCATAAAATACAACGTGATGCTGATCCCTGGAGATGTCTCTCAGGAGTACTGAGGATGGCACTGAAATTCAGGGAAGGGCTGGTGAGGACAATAAAGACCTTTAGAAGATGGTAGTGACCTGGGTTTGGAGAATGAATACAGCTGACTGGATAAAGGAGAAATGGGGGAGATACGCTTCCTGGTATAGTTTTGTTCCTCATAAAATAAGGTTTATTCCTCACCTAGAATCATTTATTCATGAAGACATCATGTCTACTTCCTGTCAGTTCTCTTCATTCTTGAGAGAATTCAGGGGTTGAGGATCTGCAACTCCACTTTGGACAGGAGAAAATTCTACAAGTTCCAACAGACAGCACATATGTAACTATCCTAGGAGATCCGGAATTTGAAAGCCTACAAAGAAACAAATAAATTTAAAGAATAATAAAAATAGCTTCCATTACTTGAGAGCCAACTCTGCACCAGGCCCTGGACAGGGCACTTGATAAATAACATCTTAATGAATCTTTGAAAAACCCTAAGTGGTATGTTTTACAGATATTGCAACTAAGGCCCAGAGAAATGAATTTACCTGCCCAAAGGCACAAACATAGTTGGTGGAGAACCAATATTTGTTTGATGCCAAAGTTTTGCTCTTCAGGAAATGAAGTGAATAAAGAAATAGTAAAGCTTCAAGAAATCATGCAAAGTTCTCCTTGTTCCAGACCTTTCCAATTGTAGCTTTGCAGGAGAATCTCATACATCCTACTACCTCCTATGACTCACTGAAGTACACACTTCTCTTTCGATAGGTGAAATTAAGGTGCTAGTCTTGAACTCAAGTGCTGCATGTTTCTGAGAAGCATTTCTAGCACTTCCTTACAAGTACAAATCATCTATATAAATTCTAAAGAAACTAGCCAGGGCCGGGCGCGGTGGCTCAAGCCTGTAATCCCAGCACTTTGGGAGGCCGAGACGGGCGGATCACGAGGTCAGGAGATCGAGACCATCCTGGCTAACACGGTGAAACCCCGTCTCTACTACGAAATACAAAAAACTAGCCGGGCGAGGTGGCGGGCACCTGTAGTCCCAGCTACTCGGGAGGCTGAGGCCGGAGAATGGCGTGAACCCGGGAGGCGGAGCTTGCAGTGAGCCGAGATCGCGCCACTGCACTACAGAGCGAGACTCCGTCTCAAAAAAAAAAAAAAAAAAAAAAAAAAA